>NC_133157.1:73467500-73672500 GCF_040802235.1 Manis javanica | reverse complement strand
AAGAGCATGTTTGTTTTAGTGGCCGGTGCCGGTCCTTTTGCAAAGCATGAATATTAGAGTACATAGACATAAAAATATCCTCAGCTCTTCACTAAAGAAAAATCATCTTCCTTTTAGTCCAAATTAACCTCATCTTTCAGAGAAAAACACAGATAAAATCCCAGAACTTCACAAAGAATGTGCTTCTTAAGGTTTAGGTAGAAAGCTGGTATGGATTTTGCCTTCCCCCAAATCCTTCTTACCCTCAAGAAGAGTTTATATGTCTGAGAGATAAATTTTTGAGTTCATCCAGTAAAGCTAAAATGGACTTTGGCATCAGATTAACATGGTTCAATTTCAAGGTCTTATTGTTTAGCAGATTTCCTTGACATCTCGCCTGAAGGTTTCAGCCCTGGGCAAGTTCACTCTGGATTCATTGACACTGAATAACTACAATGGAATATCGGGGGTAAAAAGGGGCTCATACCAAGCTTTACTCTCACTGCAGTAGGTCAAGTGCTAGAATCCTATCTGCCTCTGGCTCAGCCTCTGCCCCAGGCTCTGCCCTCACTTCCAGCCTCTGCTCTCTGTCCTGCTCTCTTGTTCTCTTATCTAGGCTCTGCTCTTAGCACCAGGGGGACTTTCTTTACCGTAACACCAGCAGCAATGGTTTATTGCCAACAGGTGTAAAAGCATGCAGCTGTGCAGTAGGCTAAGTATTACATCAGTGCATGTATACAATGGGTAGATTAGATTAGGATTAGGTGAGGATCCTGCTTCCCTAGGCCTTCAATTTTCTCTATACTCCACCTCTTATGATTCTCACCTCATAATCTACCTGCCCTCAGTATTCTGTGATAGTCCCTGTGTGAGAAAGCTGGAGCATTGTAACCAGATTCCACAACAGCAGCAGAGGCTATAACAACATTCAAATAACAATAGAAATTATGATATAGATAACAACAAAATTATTACAATAATAGTAATCCTCAATCCTGAGATTTATTGCCACCAAGTGGTCATTCCAGCCATATTCAACCAGTTCTACTTAGATGAGTCCATGACTCACACTTTCCATAGGGGGCAGTAGTGGAACCTGTAGGGAGATTCATGCATACCCAGCAAGCTGCAGTTTTTGCTACCATGTGTGCCCAATCCACAAAGACATTAGAGGAGATTAACCTTAAGGGTGATAAAACACATGTTTTAATAACACCAACATAAGCAAATCTTGTCCATCAGCTAGGATACATGCAAGAGAGTGGTCCTGTGATAGTACTGTGGCAGGAAGGGGGTCCCATCTGGTTCTACTATGCCATACCTTTACCCCTTTTCCTATGAGGGCTACTGAAGGGTCTATATATATAGTGTTACTGGAGGTGCATTCACTGGCCATAAGGATAAAAAAAAAACTTTCCCGGTAAAATGCTTTTACCTTCTGGCCATTTAGGGTACACCACTGTGATCTATGGGGCCACTCTACTATTACTCTAGGAAGACACAGGAATCCAGCTTCCAGGCCTTGTCCCCAAGGTACCAGGAGGGCCAGCCATCACTGGTCCATGTGTCAAAATGTCCAAGGTCACATCCACTGAATGGAGAATCCAGGGTTTATTGCAGTTGGTGCTGGCAGCAAGATATTCTGGAGGCCAAACCCTGGTTTCAACAATTCCTCCTTGGTTTGTACTTGCAGTTGTATAGGGGAGACAGCAATGTATATTAGCATATTTATGGGGCTCAATGTCCCCTTCCAGGGCTTCTCATTCAAACACTGTAGCGCTGTCCATAAGCGGATTGACCATCCCCATATATTATTAGTGTCTGACTTCAGGCCAGATTTTATAACATTGTACCTCTCTATCATGCCTACCAGGTTGTATGGTACATGAAACTTCCACTTTATCCCTAATAGTTGCATGCATTATTGTAGTGCACATCCAGTAAAGTGGATGCCTTGATCAATTACCTGCAGTTGGCCATAGGCTGCAAAGATATACTTTCGGCCTCTTTTGGTCATTTGCTGGTCTGTGCAATGCACAGGAAAAGCAACCAGAAGTCCAGTAGCTGTGTCCACATGCGTCATGGCATACTGTTATCCTTCTGACATAAGCAGAAGCCCAATATAGTCTATCTGCCACCTGACAAGGGATATCGGCCTCTTAGTTATCATTCCAGGTTTCTATGGGACTCAATATAAATCCCTTTTAGAGTATACAATGCACTTCTGCCCATTCTGCTGACTTCTTCAAAGGTCCAAGGCAGGCCTCACCAAGCGGCTACAGTTCACATTGTTTTCTACCCTGCATGCAACAAACATTGATGTAACCACTGGGCCACATCAGAGGCAGGTTTTCCTTCTACCCAGCATACCTGGGCCAGCGTGTCTGCTTCACCATTTCCTGGAGGTGTCAGTGGCAAATGGCCTGTCACATGATATGTTGTAACTGTTTTAGTCTAACCAGAGGCCCATAGGTCTTGCCATAATTCTTGCCCCCAAAGGGGTTGGTGACCAACCATCCAGTTAGCATGGTACCATGTCAGTAGCCACAGGGTCAGGCCTTGATAGATGGTCCAGCTGTCAATGCAGACAACTACATGAGAGGGCTCCTGGGTGATCACAAACCATACTGCCCACAACTCTGCCCATTGACTGTTCTTCCCCTCTCCATTCTCCATTCATATTGTCTCAGTCTTAGCATGGAAAGCTATGGCCCTCCACTTTGGGGACTGGCCACTGCTGGAGCCATCTATGTACCATGCGTCTTTGGGTATATAGGGATTCTTCCCTCCAGATAAGGGCTTTCTGCTACTAATGGCTCTAAAGTAAATTCTGCCTGTCTTTCACTGGTATATGTCACTGGCTGCACTAAGCACTGGAGTTCTTCACTCAAGTGGCTAGTAGAGAGGGTGCTATGCTGCTCTAGGTATGCACCCCACTTGGCCAGTGTAGGTGTCTGTGCCATGCCACTCCATGGCTTTTGGGTCCAGTCTCGTACCCACCCCATGATGGGATAGGTGGTTGTTACCTTTATCAGGGTTCTTTGGGTGATGGCTCTGTAGCCAGTAAGGTGTGGTATATGGCAGTCAGTTGCCTCTCTATTAAGATGTGCCATACCTCTGCTCTTTTCCAGAGCTACAACCAGAATCCAATAGGTTGACAAGTTCATTAAAGCCACTGCCAAAAGCCCCAGCCATAACCATCTTCAGTTACATGAACATCCAACTTATAGGGTCTTGATGTGTTTATCACACTCAAGGCCTGCATGGACTTGACTGCCCATTTTGCAGCAGTAAAAGCAGATGTAAATGTCTCATACCACTCCCATCTGATACCCTTTCTTACCAAATGGTATAAAGAGCTACAAAATTTGTGCCAAGTGTGGAATAAACACTCTTCAGCAGCCTAAAAGACCCCAAAGCTCTGGTAATAATGCCACAATTATAGGGGTAGGGAAGGCCTGGAATTTATCTATGGCTGCTTCTGAGATAACTTTAGTCTTACCTGACCAGACAGCCCCCAAGAACTTGACTGACCAACCAGGTCCCTGAACCTTGGTGCTGTTCACGGCCCATCCTTTCTCCTCTAAATGATGCAGTAGTCTAGGTGCTACACCTTACAGGTCTGTAAAAGAATTGGAAGTAAGCATTATATAATACACAGTATTAGACACCCTATTCCCAACAGAATTCGAGCTTGTTTCACTCTGATAGCCTTATCCCTGTATTCATCTGTAACAGTCGAGGTCCCGGGAAACAGCTCAAGGTTGCAGTAAATCAGTGAGCATTCAGCTCCTGAGTCCACCAGAGCCAGGACACACTGCACATTCACTGGGGACCAGTGAATTGATATTTCAACATGTGGCCTTCAGTCCCCACCCAGTCCCCCAAGATAGATGCCTTGACCCTTCCCTCAGTCAAACAGTATTGCCCAATCATCTTCCTGCGAAGGTCAGGTGGGCTTGGCTTACTCTCCAACAGGAATTCCTGCAGAGACACAGGCCAGAGACACAGGCCAGAGACTGCATCTCCAGCCTCCACTTCTTGGTCCTCACCTTAGCCAACTGCTGAAACTGCTGCTCCAGCTTCAGTTCTTGCCACAGCTACAGTAAGATTTTATTTGACTTCCCCTCCAATTTCTCTTTATCTGCTCCTACCTTTATCACATCAACCCACATCTGGGTCCTTGTGACCTTCACAGAGTCCTTTAAACTCTTCCTATCAGTAGTGGACTGCACTCCCTTCCACGCCCACATCATATCCACCTCTCCCAAATCTGCCATGGTACAGGTGATCTCATTTAGGGGTTGCCCTAAGTGCGGTGCAAGAATGGCCAGAAGGGGCCCAAGGAGGGCTGGAGGAGCTGTCTGCAGTACCCCGAGGTAAACAGTTCCTTGCCTGGGCTGTGATTTCTGGAGTTATAAATGGTATTTTTCTTCCCCAATTCCTGTTGGAACTCAGTATACATCTGTTATCTAGTGGGGGAAGATGGTAAATTACCCTGATTGGGCCATAGAGTGCAAGGGGCAGCCATCAGCCAATTGAGGAGGGAGTGGTTCCCTGGCGTCTGGTATGCATTTTGTTATCACTGCCGCAGGGCAGGATGAGTTGTCAGGGAAGCCATCTTTCCCATTTCTAACGCAGACAGAATAATCCCATCCACCCCTACATCCCAAAGGTATAGGAGCTGGGCTGACATGGACACCAAGGGTTTCTACCAAAACCAGGAGCCCAAATCCATCAGCTCTGCCTAAATATTGGGGCAGAGCCCAGAGTGCTCCATGACCTGGGGATGGGGCTACACCTCTCCCAGAGGAACCCATGGTTGCTACATCTTTATTTTCTTAACTGCAACTGGGAAGGATTTCAGTAGAGGAGGGGTTGGTGCTTTCAGCACCACCTCCACCCCATTGTCCTCGTCTGACATATCTTCCACCATTTCCAGAACTGATGG
The DNA here is from genome assembly GCF_040802235.1 of Manis javanica. NCBI lineage: Eukaryota > Metazoa > Chordata > Mammalia > Pholidota > Manidae > Manis > Manis javanica. Next base: position 73,667,570 of record NC_133157.1, on the reverse strand, counting down.
CACCGCTATATCTTTATCTCCCCCACAGCACCTCACAGCCTGAATTCTCATGCTGCTTCTTCTTGCGCTATCATTACCTCCTTTACTCACTCCGCAGCAACTCACAGTGGTGCCATCTCAGTCATCAACAAATTTTTTACCTCCTCCATGGCACCTCACAGCTCGTGGTCTTGTGCTTCCTCTTTTCAAGCTTCTTGCAGGAGTACATCCTTCTCATTATGGCCTTTCTTAACACCGTGAGAAATAGTCAACTCATGGTTCCTGCCACCTCAATGGCATTCTGTTTCTTTAATGAATTCTCCATTTTGCAGAAGACCTCCTCTGTTGCCTCAGGCATCACCTCCATCTCCTTCCAGTCCTAGAGAGGGGCCCATTCCTCTAGAAGGCAAACCACCTTGACCATATATGCCTATTGGGGGACACCCAGGTGTCTCTCCATCCATAAGGGCAGCCCATTGAAGTATCCCTCCTAAGAGGGCAACTTGTTCCATTTTTCAGTCTGCAGCAAATCCTGTCAGACTTCTCACCTAAGGGTTCCAGCCCCATGCTTCTTGTTCTCTTCTCTAGGCTTTGCTCTTAGCACCAGGGGAACTCTTTTTATAGTAATACTGGCAGTAATGACATTGCCAGTGGGTATACAAGCATATGCCTGTGCAATAGGCTAAGTATTACATCATTACACATATACAATGGGTAGGTTAGATTAAGATCAGGTGAGGATCCTGGCCATGGGACTTCCATTTTCCCTACACTTGGGCATGGTATTTAACCCTTATAGCCTCAAATTTCTCATATGCAAAATGGGAATAATAGAACCCAACAGAGTTGTTATGAGGATTACATAAGATACTGACTTTAAATGCACACAGTGAATGCTTAATAAATGTTAGCCACCCATTGCTTACTTGGGTGTTTTATGGAGTAGGTTGCTATTGTATTTTGACTTATTGATCACTACTTTGGAATGGTAAAAATGCACCTATTAGAATTTTAATCTGCATGCTTTTAGATGATTTGGATCAATCATGTCATACCTGAAGAGTCTGGGGGTATTCTGCCATCTATATCCCAGTCTTTCTCTCATCTAATTCATCAGCCCAAAACAGAACTTTGAGAACACCTGCTCCAATATTTTTGGTGGCAGCTTAGAGCTGACCTCATTCAATTGCAAACTGCTTAACTTTCCATTCAAAAGACCTTCCCCAGTTGGGCCCTTGGGTCTACCTTAGAAATTTATCACCGTCTGTTCTCACCAAATGAAGTCAGTCAAATGCTTTCCCTAATACATAGCTACTTTTTTACCCCCTGACTTTGTTCATATAGTTCACTCTGTCTGAAGTGCACATGGCCTTCCACTACTTCCCAAAGTTGACTTACTCTTTAAGGAAGGCCTGGCTCAACAACTGTTCCCTCCATGAAGCCTGCGTGAAATCATCTTACTCCTCTAAGTATCTAGAACATGCTGTTATGCAAAAATCATGACCTACCTTTCTTATTATGCAAGCTTTATTAAAGTGTGAAACTTTCTTACCCATATTTTTATTTGCCATAGTACTTGACCCATCAAATCAGTGCTTCCCAAACTATCTGAAGAATAACCAGCTAAAAAAAAAAATGCAATCTGTTGCAGACTGGGATGTTTATAAAATACAATAAAAAGACTTATTAGAAAAATGAAGTAAAAAACAGACTTACAAAATACAAGCCTAAATATGTCATTAGTATTGTCAATAGACATAAAATTATCCTCTTGTAGTGCTATAAATTTACCTAAACTCTCAGTGTCTGTTCTTTTCTCATCTACTAGTAACAATTCATAGACTGTCATAAGATTATTTTAAAAAAGAAAGAAATATATATATTGGTCTCTGTCCAGTTTCCTGGCTCAGAGCTCTTCAAGTCCTTATAATTTCCTAAGTGATAAGAGCACTAGGAGCATCTTTTGTTCTAATTTTTTATCTTTGACCCTAGTTCCTGACATAGGCTTCCTAAAACCCTTGCAATTTCCTGGGTGATAGGAATGTCTTTTGTTCTAATGAGGTGACTCTGGGTGGGCTCCTGGGTGGCATCTGAATGGAGGCTGGTCACCAAAAAGACCAAGCTGTGAATATAAGCTTGGAATTTTCAGCCCAATACCCTCCCCACCCAGCTCTCTAGAAAAGGGCTGGAAATGGAGACAATGGTTGATCTATCTATATGATAAACCTCTACAAAAATCTCAAAAGTACTGGGTTTGGGGAGCTTCCAGATTGGTGAACCCACCCATATACTGGATTGTGACACACCCCCAACTCCACCAGGACAGAAACTCCTGCATGTCAGACCCTCTCAGACTTCACCCTACATATCTCTTCTTCTGGCTGTTTGTCTCTATCCTTTGTCATATACATTAATAAACTGGTAAATCTATGTATGTGTTTCCCTGAGTTCCATGAGCTGTTCTAGCAAATTATTTGAACAAGGAGGGGGTTATAGGAATCTCAGATTTATGGCCAATTGATTAGAAGAACAGGTGATAACCAGGACTTGCAATTAGTATCTGAAGTGGGGAGTAATCTTATGAGACTGAATCCTTAACCTGTAGAATTTGATGCTATCTCCAGGCAGAGAATGTCAGAATTGAGTTAAGTTGTAGGACCCACAGCTGGTGTTACAGAGAATTCCTTGGTGGGGGAAAATGCCCACATATCTGGTGTCAAAAGTAGGAATAGTAATGTGAGAGTAAAGGAAAAACACAGGTGGAAAACTGAGATTTTCCAACTCAGACTGGCAGAAGTCCACAGGCCATATATTGAGTAACTTGACTGTACCTAACTGCTATGTAAACATGTTCATTAAGTAAATGAATCCATGGAGTAGAGCATATTTTAGAACCAAATTTTTCCTTTACTTTTCAATTATTATTTGTCTCAGGGCCCATTCTTTAAGAATATAGGATAATTATTAATAAACTGATGACATTTGTTCCACATTGATTTAATGATTGCTGAATCTTATATTGATACATTTAAACAAACACAAATATGATTTTCCTTTTGAAGGAAAAAAGGGGCAGTAAGAAAATTGCTATGTAGTACAGAAGTTCAAAGATATTTTCTATTGAAGAAAAAATGAAAACTCACTTTTAGGCTTAGTGTTCTGCCTTAAATCATGCAATTTCAAGAAATATCTTTTAAACTGAAGAAAGATACATCATATAATTTACGTGGTCAGTCAGGAATTACACTAAAAATTTATTAGATCACATCTAGGGAATTTAAGTGAGCTCAAGTAAGTAAATTAAGTGCTGAGTTAATTAAATAGTTAATTAGTTAATTAATTGTTATAGTTTTAAGTAATGCCATTAACAAACTGACATAAATTTCAGTTTTACTTTCCTATATTTAGAAGTTCTTCATGGAACTGTAAAAGCTTGAGGGCCTAATTCTTTCCACAGAGTTTTGAACCAAATACTCATATAGTTATAATAAGATTTTTATTATTTGGGGTTGAAGGCAGTTTAAACCAATTTGTCTAATTGCCTTTATTTTTTGCTTTTGTAAGTCATAGGATACTCTCTTCATTTGCTTTTTCTTATATAAAATGGAATATCTAAGTGAAACAAACATGAAAACACTCACAGTGCATAACCATTTTGATGTATACCACCACAATTTTTTTTTGATATTGTTTTTAGGCATGAGGTTGTGGAAAGGCAGATTGCAGTTATTTGCTGTAAAACAAACCATCACAAAAGTTGGTGCTTTAAATAATAACAATCATTTATTTAGTTCAGAAATCTGCAAATTGTGCAGGGCTATATGGACAGCTCATCTGTCCTGATGAGGATTGGGTGATCCATATCTAAGATGGCTCATTCACGTGGCTGGCAAGCTGGTGCTGGCATTTGGCCAGGAGTTCAGCCAGAGTTGTGTCCTGGGGACTTTCCTCTCCTCCTGGGTCTCTCCATGAGGTTGTTTGGGCTTCATCACAGCATGGCAGCAGGCTTCCAAGAGTGAGTTCTAAGAGACCTAGACAGAAGGTGAAAAGCTTCTTATGACCTATCTTCAGAAATCACAGAACATTGCTTCTGTGGTATTATATTGGTTAAGAAAGTCGCCAAAGTCAGCCCATATTCAAGGGGAAAAGAATGATTCCACTTCTCAGTGGGAAGAACCAAAAATATAAAGGAGTACTTCAGTTCAGTAAGTTAAGGACTTGTAAACTCACATAGTAGGCCCTGATACTGAAAAAGATGGAGATTCAAAATGTTTCCTCAGTAAGGGATACCCCACAATGAGTTGAACATTATGAGCAATACCATGAGCAGACAATGCAATAGAAGACACATTGGATTTGGACAGAAAAATCTGGATTTCAGTTAAGGTTCTATTGTATTATCTGAGAAATTTTATCTTCCTAAGTCTGTTTCCTGATGTTGAAAAGGAGGATAATAATATCTGTCCTTTTGGTGTATATCTTAGAACAGTTGAGAAGTTCAATAGGTTACTGTATAGAAAAGTGTATTTTAGTTGGAGAAAAAAAATATAAGTGCATGGCTGGGTATTCTTACTGCCAGAATATACCCATTGTACTTTCTTCCTTCTGCACATCTATTGTTAATTAGTTTATACTGCATTTTCATTAATTTGTATACAGCAGTAGCCCATAATTATTATTATTATTTTTAAGCAGCCCAGAATTCTTGAACTGCTGTGATCATTGGGAAACATAACTGCATGACCTCAAGCAATGTGGTTGTACATTAGCAGGGTGGAATTACTACAACCAGGAATGTAGGAGAAAGCAAATTTCCCCACTGAAAGTTTGGACTTTGGAATGGGTGGAATTGGGGAGGTACAGGCACCTTACTTAATACTAAGTAGTACCTATTAGAGAGTGGTGCTAGACTGATTGGGGCTCACCCAAGGTTCTGCATCTACCAGGCTGTGACTCTGGGAGCATGAGTCAGGGTGTCTGTAGTTGCTAAGTGGTTGGGATTGTTGGTGGTGACCATGATTATTGCTCAGTGGGGGAAGCCAAAGTGATCTCAACTGGTTCTAATGAGGTCTTGTCATTAGTGAGCAATGCTGGGCAATTGGGCATCTGAGAGAAGTAAACATTGGAGATGAACAGGAAGGAATTGATTAAATCTAGTAGAGGAAGGAATTGATTAAATCTAATAGAGGAAGGAATTGATTAAATCTAGTCCAAGGAATTGTGGTTGTGGTTGCTTGATGAATAAGACTCTGATGTTCCCAAAGAGATCAAGACAATTCAGTGTCGTTCTCATGAAGGTAAAACTGAGCTTCTGGGCCAGCTGGTGGGAAGGAATGGGCCTTAGGGTATTAATTTCACCAAAGTAAGAAAGCCATAGACTTCCTTTAAAACTCTACAGGACTTTCTTTTACACTTTAGTCAGTGTTGTACATCTCATGTCATTTACTAGGTATGAAGTCCCTTAGGGCAGGCTCACTCCCTAATAGTCAGGGCTGACCCAATATTTGGTGGATTGTATTTTCAAATGAGTCTAAGATACACTGTAGCAAATGTTAGATTGGATACAAAAGAAGAGAGGTCTCATTGCACCCTGGTAATAAATATTGGCTTCCTTGAAGATTGGAAAAAAGAAAAAGGAGGCAAACCACTCTGGGTCATAAGTCAGCTACTTTTTGTTGTCTGTCTCTTGCAGTCAGTGTTCTTGGGTGCAACTGATGGGCAAAAATTGGTAAGATGACTTGACCTATACTTCTAAAAGCTCATAACTACAGTGGCGCATGTGCACAATATATACTCTGTAGAAGTGGAATTCTGCTCATGGTGGCAGCATTCACTGAATTTGAGATGGCACCTAACAATAATGTCCTAGATAGTGTGTGGGTAGAAATGGAGATAGAGAGCCAATAAAACAAATATTCCACATAATGCTTAACATGTATTTGCAGCAACTGAAGAGCACTTTTCTAAAGCAAGAGATCAATAGATGCAAAACAATATACAGTAAATTCTTTCATATTTGGACAGTTGGGAAATAAGTTGTTTATCACATATTCAGGTTTTTAGAAGGTCCTCCAAAGAGTATAATTTTTGGGGGGAAACACTGTTGATTATTTATTCAATACCCATCCTTTTTTTCCTCAGTAGCAGAACTCAAAATCGTTGGATCTGGTCATGTGCCTAGCATTAAAAGGCATTTTAAGACTTTCTTGAAGATAAGGGCACAAATAACAAGTATGTATTAAGTGAAGCTTTCCAATAAAGTTTTTCTGAATCAAAACTGCATTAGAAGGGACAGAATTGGCTGGAAACACAGGCTTTTGCCATTCCTGCATTTCTTTTCCTCCTGCCTAGACTGCTAACATTCTATTTGGAGTTGCAGAAGCTGTTTTGGGACCATGTGGCAAAGCTGAGAATGGAAATCACAAAATAAGTTGTGTATCAGAAAGAGAGAGCTGTGTTGCACATGACTATGGAGCTGCCATTCCAACCCCAGATTATCTACCTTCGTGAAAAAAATGTCCCTCTTCTCTCAATCACTATTATTTTTGGTTTCTGTTACTATTTGCCAAGAGAAAGTCTTTCTTTACAGTATAAAATATAATTATGTCAACAGTATAGAGATAATGCACTTATTTTATGTTTGTTTTTAACCCATCCTTATTCCAGAAATGATTAAAACTGGATTACAAGGATTATTAAAATACAGGATACCATAAGTTAAAAATGATGTCAACAGACACCCCACCCATGCCAAAAAAAGGTAAGGATATCACAAGAGATTCTCTGGGCATACTTTAATCTTTGTTCCCCTTAGTTTTATAACTCAAAGTTACATCAGGATCTTTAAGGCCATTTGGCCACATCATGGACATCATGTGTTAGAAATTCTGTTTCGCTGAATGCCACTAGGGAGGGCTTAGGGTAGTATAACAGAAACTCTCCTAACTGGCCATCACTGGTTTGACTCATCAGAGTAACAATACTCTCCAGTTCTTTGTAAAACAAACTGACTCCTGCCCTCTGTAGCTGGCTGGATAGTGGCCTGTGCAATAATCAGTTATGTTTCTTCCCCAGTCTCTATATACCAATTACACTTGTTACAGTAATGATATCGTTTAATTAAATATTGTGTGGTTTGGTTAACCTATAAGGGGAAAAGAAAAGAGTTATTTCTATGAAAACTAAATCAGATATTTGGAAATGCTATAATGATGAATTTTCCATAAAATTTTTCCTATGGATTAAGTGTAGGGAAGTCAATTGTAATGGGGAAAAAAAAAATCAGTCAAAAATCTTCCAGGTTGCTTTCGAAGGATCTTTGAAAGAGAGTGCATTTTGAGTGTGGTATGAAAAAAACTCCATGGGGAGCTCCAAGAGAGTGGACCCAGAAGCAAAGACAGCCCTATATCCAAAATTGGCTGATACATATATACTTAACTCTTTTAATTGAAAATAGCATGTTCAAGGTATATATATTTTTAAATAATTCTCCACTCAGTCGGACATTTTTTTGGATATCTTTAATGTACATTTACTTGAACAACATTATGGTTACTAGACTCCCCCTAGTATCAAGTTCCCCCCACATACCCCATTACAGTCACTGTCCATCAGCATAGTAAGATGCTATAGAATCATTACTTGTCTTCTCTGTATATATTGCCTTTCCCGTGTCTCCCCTGACTACAGTATGTGTGCTAATCGTAATGCCCCTTTTTCTCCCTTATACCTCCCTTCCCACCCATCCTCCCCAGTCCCTTTCCCTTTGGTAACTGTTAGTCCATTCTTGGGTTCTGGGAGTCTGCTGCTGTTTTGTTCCTTCAGTTTTTTCTTTGTTCTTATATTCTATAGATGAGTGAAATCATTTGGTACTTGTCTTTCTCTGCCTGGCTCATTTCCCTGAGCATAATACCCTCTAGCTCCATCCATGTTGTTGCAAATGGTAGGATTTGTTTTCTTCTTATGGCTGAATAATATTTCATTGCATATATGTACCACATCTTCTTTATCCATTTATCTACTGATGGACATTTAGGTTGCTTCCATTTCTTGGCTATTGTAAATAGTGCTGCAATAAACATAGGGGTGCATATGTCTTTTTGAATCTGAGAACTTGTTTTCTTTGGGTAAATTCCTGGGTCAAATGGTATTTCTATTTTTAGTTTTTTGAGGAACCTCCATACTGCTTTCCACAATGGTTGAGCTAATTTACATTCCCACCAGCAGTGTAGGAGGGTTCCCCTTTCTCCACATCATCGCCAACATTTGTTGTTGTTTGTCTTTTGGATAGTGGTGATCCTTACTGGTGTAAGGTGATATCTCATTGTGGTTTTAATTTGCATTTCTCTGATGACTAGTGATGTGGAGCATCTTTTCATGTGTCTGTTGGCCATCTGTATTTCTTCTTTGGAGAAGTGTCTGTTCAGATCCTCTGCCCATTTTTTAATTGGATTATTTGCTTTTTGTTTGCTGAGGTGTGTGAGCTCTTCATATATTTTGGATGTCAACCCTTTATAGCTGGCTCCTTTTTAATGTTGAACACCAAGCAGCTGCTACCAATCTATCAGCTGGCCCATGAAAAGAAATCCATCTGTGAACTGTAGTTTAGAGTAGGAGAGTGAAGCAGGCAGAAGTCATGGACTGGCATATCATTTGAGGCAGTGCAAGTGGGAAGTGTGTGTCCGGCTGGGATATCCACCATGATGTGGATCACTAGGGTTGTTCTGGACAACCCTGTTTGTATGTAGGGTCCCCTTCCTCTTAACTCCATCAGTGCTTCTTTCAGAACTGCACTCCAGATAGAGAGGATCATCTTGTCAGAGAGAGGGAAATGGCTATTGGGAGGCCCCTTGGGCTCACTGTGGCAGAGTCATGCCTCCACAGCTTAGTGTGAGAGCTGCGCCCTGGTGGCAGAATGTCCAGATTTGACCTTGGTGTCACCACTTCCTAGCTATGACTAGGGCAACTTCCCTATCCTCTTTGAGTTTCTCTTCTATCAATAGTGGGTTTATAAGGATTAAATGCACTAACGCATGAAAAACATGAAGGACTGGTTCCAGCACCTTCAAACCCTCTACAGCAGGGTTTTCTAAACATGAGCCCATGAATTCTTTGAAGTCCTAAGCACATTTTTATGCTCAGGGTCTGTGACTTTCATCAGATTCTCAGAGGAGTCTGGGACTAAAACCAAAGTAAAACAAAGCAAGAAAAAATTCAGACTTTCTTATTTAGAGTGCTGCTTCCACAGGTCTGTGGGAGGGTCTGAGGCTCTATATCCCTAACAATCTCCCAGTTGATGCTGAAGTTGCTGACCCACGGACCACACTTTGAGTAACAAAGGCTTAAAGTGTTGCCCCTTTATTTTCTTCTACCGTGCTGAGAGGCACGGTAACATGGTTATTGAAAGTATGAGCTCGGGGGCCAGACAGCCTAGATCTGCTTTCTGGCTTTGACCCTTACTAATTCTAAAATCTTGGTCAACCTGCAAACTTTTCTCTGCTTCACTTTCCTAATCTGTAAGATAGGGGAAATAATAGTACCTTCACAAAAGGGTTGATAAAAGCATTAAATGAGATAAAGAGTTAATAACAGTGCATAGAGAATAGTAATTACTATTTCTGGTTTATTCATCAACTTGTGAGTACAATCTCTATTGCCCTGCCACATACTTAGCTCTGTCTCAAGTGACATTCTGTGGATTGTCTCATGCCCAATGTAGTGTCTCCTAGTTGGCTTCCTCAGAACACCAATGACATAAGGGTCAAATAAATTTGTAAAACATAAAATATCCCTCTCTCAGGAAATAAGTATAACAGAAAACACTTGCTTAGTCCACTTTTTTACAAACTAATTTGATCACATAATTCAAAACTGTTTTTTTTCAATCTACCTCCTAATTCACACATGTAAGCCCTGATACCATAAAGTAGTCATCAGGGTGAAGTACTTACGGAGAGTGGCAGACAAAAGCAGGGTCACAGCAATGTAGGTGCTATTGCACCAGAGAGAGTGGCTCCTCCCAGTCATTTGGGGTGGAGAAGAAGCTTCGAACCAGTACTGTCCACCAGCTGAGTACCTGCCCTAGCGCCTGGAGCTCCTGCCTCCATGAGGGGCTGGGCACCAGTGAGGGCATTTCCTTATTCTTTCTTTTGTCTCTGCCACATGCCATCAGGCCCAGAGCTCACACATGAGCAAGAGGTGTCTAGGTGGGACGACGGCGACTTTCCTATCCAGTGTTAGGCTTATGCCGTCATTTTATTTCTCCTGTCAGTGTGATGATGTCTTTAGCGCTAATTCTCTTCTGAGGGAGCATGTGGAAACAATGATTCCTCTTCCTAACCCTGCCTTTTGGATCTATTTCTCTGCTCTTTTAAGGAAATCAAAGCTTGTGGCTAATAATGAAGCAAGAGGATATTTGTTTGTTTTTTCTAAAAAAGATAGGTCCTTGGGTACATGCAGATTGACAAAACAAATTAAGGTTTAGGATTTGACTAGTAGAGAATTTTTTTCTTTCAAAATCAGCTTTATTGACATAAAATTACACTGAAAAATGTGCTCATTTAAAATGTATAATTCAGTGAGTTTTGATAAATGTGTGCCTGTGTAACCTATGCTACCATCAGTAGATACTAGAACATTTAGATACTAGATATTAGAACATTCTTGCCACCTTGAAACATTTGCTTGTGTTCATTTGAAGTTTCTCCTGTCCTAAGTAAAAATGGATTGTGATTTGTATAGTCACAGATGTGCCTGCTCTTGAAAGAGAACCTTCATGCAAATGGCATTGTAAGAACAAACTATCTTACGTTTGGTTTCTTTTGCTCAGCATGGTTTTGAGAGTGATTATTTTTATTATGTATATCACTAGTATTAGTAGCAGAACGGTTTTAAAAATAAAACTTTCAGCTAACAAAATGTCAACCATTCCACACACATTATAACTTAATAATATATAAACATTGAAACATGCTTTTATGTTTTTAACGTAGGCCGACTCATAGGTTAGGAAGCCTGCAAGTGCTAAAATATTTGAGCAGCTGTGAATATCCTGTAAATGTGGAGGCTGTGTGGATAGTGGGAAGATGGTGGTCATGGAACTGGCCCTGTCATGGACATTGTGAGTTTAAGCAAGCTTCATCACCTGCTATGGCTCAATTTTCCCCATTTAAACTCCGTCTTGCTGCCTCCTGAAGCCCATCCTGGGTCTGACCTGTTTGTTTTGGGGATGGTCACTGAGCTGAGGAGCCAGCAGAGGGAGTAGGAGTCAACAAACGAATCGCAGGGCTCAGCCAGCATCTCCGAGGGCCTCTGTGATCTGTGCTGCCCTCGGCTCCGTGACCCAGGGACTACCCCGCCCCAGAGCTCAGCAAGTCCTGCAGTGGGCCAATTTTTTTTATTTTTTTATTTTTTTATTTTTTTTGAGAGGGCATCTCTCATATTTATTGATCAAATGGTTGTTAACAACAATAAAATTCAGTATAGGGGGGTCAATGCTCAATGTACAATCATTAATCCATCTTAAGTCTAATTCTCGTCAGTCTCCAATCTTCTGAAGCATAACGAACAAGTTCTTACATGGTGAACGAATTCTTACACAGTGAGTAAATTCTTACATGGTGAACAGTACAAGGGCAGTCATCACAGAAACTTTCGGTTTTCATCACGCATTATGACCTATAAACAATCAGGTCAAATATGAATATTCGTTTGATTTTTGTACTTGATTTATATGTTGATCCCACATTTCTCCCTTTATTATTATTATTATTTTTATTTTTAATAAAATGCTGAAGTGGTAGGTAGATGCAAGATAAAGGTAGAAGACATAGTTTAGTGCTGTAAGAGGGCAAATGTAGATGATCAGATGATCAGGTGTGTGCCTATGGACTAAGTATTAATCCAGGCTAGACAAGGGCAGCAAAACATCCACGGATGCAGAAGATTTCTCTCAAAGCAGGGGGGGTGAGGTTCTGAGCCTCACCTCTGTTGATCCCCAGATTCTCACCTGATGGCCCCCCTGCGACTGTGCCTGTCTTAGGTTGTTCCTCCCTTGAGGAATCTTACCCGTCTCTGGCTAACCAGTCATCTTCCGGGGCCATACAGGGAAATGTAAAGTTGATAAGTGAGAGAGAAGCCATATTGTTTGAAAAGGTTAGCTTTTTACTTCTTTGCAGATTTATGCCCTGTGGCTTCTATGCCCAGCACTTGTCTCGAGGTATCTTTACCACCTGGAGGAATTATGATACTCGGTAAATTCGATATGAGGCACGAATTCTATTTGAGGGTTGTAATTAGGAAGAAAGAAGAAAAGCTACAGATGTAGCATATGGAAGGAAACATGGGAGGACTGATTATTTCTTTGACATATCTTCTTGTAGAGTACCTTAAGTATGTATAGGTTTTAAACTACTAACTAATTTGCACACACATATTAACATAATAGGAATATGGTGACATAAACAAAGCAAATCTATAATTACCATCCATCTCCAGTGAAGCCAAGAAAACCATTTAGGCACCCTAGGCATTTGTGAAAATTTGTCTATGATATGATGGATATTGTCCAACTGTACTTGAACAGTCTGAGAGAAATCAGACAAATTAAAGCAGCCCATTTCTGGGATCTGTTCACATCCCATATGTTCTTTTAACCGTAGATAGTCTATAGTCATAAGATTTTGGAGTGCTACACCTTGCACCCCTCCCAACTCCTGGTTGAGTTCCAACAGTACAGATCCGGTCAAATTCGTTGTCTCACTGTATGCACATGCCAGCCTAGACATCTCCCTCCTCATTCCTATGGCAAGTCCAGGAGACGGTGGGCTGGATGCAGCCACAACCACAGCATCATCCGGATCCCTGTGGAGGCTTTTTGATGATCATCCCCCGGCACAAGTCCTCCAGAGAGTGCTGATGCTGGAAGCTCCTCCTCATATTGTATCTTAGTTCATTTTCTGGGTATCCAAGCTAGGCCTTGATCTTCTGCATAGAAACAAACAGACCCTTTGCGGTGGGCCAATTTTTAAAGTGACTTATGACTTTGGATAAGATTTCTCAAACAGATTTCTCTGATTAGGTGAGATTATAGAATTTTTAAGCAGTGTACCAGATCTTAACTGCAAATAAAAGGGGGGGTTAAACAAACAAGAGATCTCAGTGTGGACTTACTAGCAAATAAAATAGACTCCCATTAAACATGTATTTAAATTAACCTTTAAGATGCTGAAATTTAATGATTAGTACCCTAGAGAGGAACTGTAAAAAAGATCTTCAGAGTTTACTTTTCAAGAAACAAACATTAGCAAAATTAGATGGAGCTGTCAGAAACATAGTTCATAGAAGAGTCAAAAATAAAATATCATATAACATGTTTTCCAGAAGTAGCACTGAGTTTTCAAAAGCAGTTAACTGATTTCACTCTGAAGGCAGATCTAAATAAGCATAGTCCAATCGACATTTCGCGCCACAAAATTCCCCTCATCTATCAGCCCCGTACTTTTCAGCTCACAGAATTATTTGTTCTCTATTCACTTTGCTTCTATGCCCATAACTGATGTGGCATGAAATATTTATGATCTTATATTTGCTCCTCAAATTATTCTCTTCATAATATTGAATAGTCAAAACCAGGGAAAGGAATTAGGTTGGATGTGGCTTGCTGGGAAACATTCTGTAGGCTTTTAAACACTACTCCCACTACAAAACGTTGTTTTGAAATAACTACTTTGGTAATAAGTTTTGTAATTGTCAAATTCGCTCAGTAATATATGCTATTACTGGCACTTTTCAGACAAAAGGAAGAGAATCCTAAAAAGGCAAGTTGTAGAAAGCAAGCAATTGCAAAGTCTCTTGGGAGCAGCAGAAGGAAGGAGCGAAGAGAGGGAGAAGAAAACAAAGCGAAAGGTGGAAGGGAAGGCAGGCCCACGTGGGTAGAGACAATCTCCATCTATGTCATGTGTCAGGAAACCCTGTTTCATTTTTCCAGAAGCTACCTGTGAGACGTATATAGAAAAGATGAATCTGATGTTATTCTAACTAGCTCATACCACAGAGAAAGAAGGGAGCACCCCAGTTTTTTTTATTAGGAAAGCATAACTCTGATCTAAAAACCAGACCAAGATGGCACAAGAAGGAAAATCTAAGTAACCTCACCTATAACTGTTGATGCAATATACTAAGTGAAATACCATCAAATAGATTCCAGCCATACATTGGGAGAAAATACACCATGACCAAAGAAGTTTATGCTAAATGTTCAGGGATGGTTCAATATTAGGAAGGCTATAAACGCAGAGGGGTATGATGTAAAATAGGCTGGGCTGTTTTAAGATGAAACTGGAGGACCAGAAATTTGTCCAGTGGTTGCCTGGGGATGAGGATGGGGAATGTTCACTGCAAAGGAGCAACACAAGGGAATTTGAGGGTGACAGAACCATTCTTTAAGTTGAGTGTGGTGATGGATACATGCCTCTTTGCATTTGTCATTAGAACTGTACATCCAAAAAAGTATATTTTACTGTTGGTGAAAACAAATATTTAAAATATCAAATAAAAAGAATCTGTGTCATAGCCAATAAAGCCAATGATTGACTAGGTAAGAAGGTGAACATAATACATTCAGTTTTCTTAACTGTAAGATGGAACTAATAGTAATAATACCTGCTTCCCAGAGTTGTTATGAGATTCTGCTTAGCACAACATCTGACACAGAGCAAATTATCAGCCAATGTTAACCATTATTGGTAATCAAATGTAGCCATTAGGCACATAAATTCTGGAGCAAGAATGCCCAGGTTCCTGTTCTGGTCGGCCCACTGACTAGTAATATGGCCCCAAGTAAATCCTTTTTGCTTCTGCATCTGTGTGTTCTCTTATTTTTTAAATGTGGATAAGGACAGTCCCTACCGCAAAGGGTTATTGTGAGGGGTAGCTGAGTTAATTGAGGTGGGTTCCCTGGGACAGGGCCTGGCTGTGAAGGCAGAGGGATGGCTGGGAAGAAAAGGAGTGTGGCAGGGAAGCCCCTAGAGCTCCTGTGAGTTCAGAGGGGACAGGAGCATGAGTGTGGTCATGCACACATGTGTGCATAGGGGCAGTTGGTGTCGGTCTCCTGTTATCTGAATGAGCTGTACAGATAAGGCGAGTGGGAAAAAGTGTAAGAGAAAGCAAGTGGTAGAATTTCTCCAGTAAGCCTCTCAAGGAAGGTTTCCAGCTGTGGCAGACACAGTGGGCACAGGGCCTGGAGAAAAACAGACCTGGATACTCCAGAGACCAAGGGAACTAAAGAGAAAAGTCGACCTGGTGGTCGGTCCGTCAGCATGGTGTCAAAGGCAGGGTGAATTAAAATTTAAGGGATGCGCAAGTTTAAAGGCAAAGTAGGTCAAGAGAAAAGAGATTTAAATAGACCAGATTTTCTGTTTAATGATATATATTTCTATCCAGCTAACTGAAGAAAGAGGGAGGTTTCTCTGTGTTTGTATAACCATAGTCTTCACTATAGCCACTCAGGGTGGCTCCAGCTGGCCTCATGGAAGTGAGCCTCCAGTTGTCAATCACCATGTAGAAGTGATGGGAGGTCAGCAGACGTTTCTTGCCTCAGTGATTCGGAATTGACACCCTTTCACTGGTGGGCTGGTTGTGGTCACATGGAGCTGGGGAGTCCTCACTTGGATCTTTACCACTGGCCTCACTTTAAAGGATTGCACAAGTCCCAGTAAAATGGGGAAGAGAATATTTGATGAAAAGAGCTTTATCAATATGGTAAGAGAAAAAAACAGAATATGAAACAATATGTGGATCTAGTCTGGTTAAACACACAGCACAGGAAAATGACTGGACTGAAACACATGAAAATTGTAAATAGTAGTGGTCTCTGGGTGAGGATTATGGATGTCTTACATTTTTCCTCATATGTCTTTTATATTTTCTACAATAAAAGTGTTTTACTTTTGCAATTAGAAAACAGGAAATGACTACCATTAACTTAAAAGAAGAAGAGGTTCCCTTTCCATCTTCATAGCCCTACATATCATTCAGTAGCACAGATGGTTGCTACTTGGTATGCAAAGGCAGTGGTCACTTTAAGTGCTGACTACATTCTCTAACCTCTTGAAAGTGAAGCTCAGAGCTTCTCAATCTTATTTCAGCTCCAAAAATAGGAACCCAGATGTGGGTCAGAGCTGTGACCATGAGCCATCGTGGCTGGAGCTTGAATGGGAGTGAGTGCTCAAGACGTTTGTTCACAGCTCCCTATTCCCATGATATGCTTCTCCTTTGGGATCATTTCCTGTCACTTTGCTTGCTTTCCTCTGTCTCAGCTACTGTAAAAAGATGGAGCTTGCTAAGGCTGCCATCGTAAAGTGCCACAGGCTGGGTGGCTTAAACAACCCAAACTTATTCTCCCATGATTCTGGAGGCTGAAAGTCTGAGATCAAGAGTGTCAGCAGGGTTGGTTTCCTCTGAGGCCCCCCTCCCGGGCTTGCAGAGGGCTGCCCTCTCCTGTTTTCACGAGGTCTTCCTTCTGTGTGTGTGCGTATCCTAACCTGCTCTTCTTCGAAGGCACTAGGCATTGGATTTGGGCCTATCCTAATGATGTTGTACCTTAGCTATCTCTTTAAAGGCCCCGTCTCCAAGTATGTCACTTTTTGAAATACTGGGGATACAACTACGATATATGAATTTTGCCGGGGATGGGGCAACAGTTCAACCTGTAACAGGGTTGGAGTGCTTTCTTCTTAGGGGACCATATGGCTGCTCATAGAAAGTCAAGAGAGAACAGATGTAGGGCTTAAGAGAAAGGAAGCCCCCACCTCCACCCCCAAAAAGAGGCTACTTAAACCTCCTGGTTTTAGTTTAGCCCACCAGGTTAAGAAACCAGGGAGGAATTTGAGTAATCTGAGCCCACACTTGGTCTTTGTCCAGAGTGTCTATTCTGGGCACATAACCTTAAATCTGGCTGCATTGAGGCTGCTTGAGGATTTGGAATTTTGGTTATCTCCTCCTTGGAGACATAATGAATATATCATTCTGTTGAATTTGTGACCAAATTATCGGATAGACAAAAGCAAAGCAAATTTGAGAGCAGAGATAAGGTAGAATCTTATTCAGTAAATGATGGAGTGTGGAGGGGTGGGGTGTTAAAAGGGTGGTCCACTCTGGTCATACTACCCTTGATATTGCCATTCTCTGCCGAAAGCAAGAAGCATTCTGAGCAACTCCTATGGACTTTTAAGGCATGAGCCCTGGAAATTTTGCAGCATGGAACTGATATCCCTGACCTGTAGAGAGATAGAAGCCCAGGTCTATGAAGTTGCCTTTGCCCAGCCAGCAGATGGTGCCATTTTTCCAGGAAACTGAGCCAGAATTAGCTTGGCCTGCCTTTGGCCTGTGCTCCCAGCAGCGTGCTTGCAGCGTCTCTGTAGATGCTCATGCATAACCAGTTTCTGTTCTATAATGTTCTAGATGTCTTAAGTGTAGTTAGTCAAACGGAAATCTTCAAGCTTAAGAAAAACTTTAATTTTTCAACATGGGGATAATTAGAAAAAAAATCTTCGTGTCTTCTAGATGTATAATTCAGGATTTTATGCTTTCTTCTCCTCTTCCCATCTCCCAGCCCCGGTCTCCCAATCCCCTCCCCTAGTCACCTTGCTCCAACATACTGGCTGGCCTCATCTTTTCTTACTTTTTCTTCCTAAAGATCCTCTCATAATCTTTCATTGCTATGTATGGTGGTGGGTTTACTGAATTCTACAGTAAAATTATAACTCCTGAGGAATGAGTAGTTCTGAGTAATTTGGGGGATATGGAGCTGAGTATTTATCTTTTAAACTAGAAACACGTTTCTTCAAAAATTTTAATATAAAACTTAAAACATACAGAATACTTGAAAGACCAAAACAATAAGTGTCATATACCCATCATCTAGATTGAACAATTATTAACATAGGACCACTTTTCTTAATGTAGAAATGTGTGTGTGTGTTGTGTGTGTAAGTTGGTTGTAGGCTTTATGACACATCAGCTCTAAATATTCAGCATGAAACTTCTAAGGATAAAGACATTCTTCTAACTGCTAAGCCATAATCACAACCAAGAAAATTAACAATAATTTCCAAGTATTACCTAGTATCGGATCCACAGTCAAAATTTCTGAGTTACCCCCCACCTGTTTTGCAGCTGATTTCGTTTAGCTGGATTCTGTCAAGGGTCAGACTTTGCTCCTGGTGGCTTTGTTTGTTCCAACTCTTCCCCTCCTCCTACTTAAGATGATGGTCTTTTTTTCTTAACAGATGGGGCCTGTTGTCATTAGAATGTCCCACTCTCTGGATTTGTCTGATAATTTCCTCATAAGGTAATACTTAACCTTATGTGCCTAAGAAATCAGAGCCTAAGGGAAAGGCTTGTGTGCTCCCAATAATAGTGGTATTTCAAATTCAAATTTAGCATTAAAGGATATTTCTTACCTTCTGGGATTTTATAAATATATGTATATCTATATACAAACATAGTTATTATGTATATATATATATATATCTTTTCTTACACTAGTAACCTAAGTTCCTAATAACACTAATTTACTTATTTGCTTTACCCTACAATATTTAAAAAATAGCACCAATGTTGTCCATATGAAAACTAAGTGAAGATGAACATTTCTTTGTAGTTCTTGTCTTTACAGCATATTTAACGAAGGATGGATAGCAGTGTGCTAAGCTTAAAAATCACCAGAAATCATTTGGTCCTCTGTGTGGTTATGTCAAAAATTTTATATATATACTTGTTTATTTCATTTTGCTTTAAATTGCGCATTTAGTTTCTTTCCTTTTCAGTTAATTCTATTTTTGAATTATAGAAAACATTTACATGAGCCAAAATTATATAAAGATATAAAATCAGAGAATTCATATCTCCATCTTTATCCCTTCTACCTGGTCCTTCTCTGTTCCCTACAGACAACCATTTTTAGCAGTTTCTGGTTTATCCTTCCATGTTTCTTTTTGCCATAATGACAAATATGTCTTGTCCTCTTATTTTTTCTTCATGGAAAGTAGTGTACTTTTTTGCTCTTTTTACTGACTAATATGTACTAAAGAGTACCCCATATTAGTATATCAAGGTCTTTCCATTCTATTTTCATGGTTGCATGGTACTCCATTGTGTCGATGTGATTCATCCATTTCCTTATCAGTAGGCATATGAGTATGTGAAACTATTTTAAAACTTCGGTAAGTTTGGGTAGAAATTTTAAAAAATGTGTTTCTTACTCTCCTACCTTTATAAACAGAGTGCTGTTTTTCTTGCTGTCCCAGGTTCTTATCTGTTTGTTAGTTGTTGCTAATTTGCTTTGAACTTGAAAACTAGATCACCAGACTTATAACAATTGCTTGTTAAATAGGGGTCACAGACATGAGCAAGCTGCAGGGAGCTAGGAGGTAAACTACCCTATTCAGACCTATTCAGAAACTTTTCTTCCTTTTTATGCCTTATTTTGCTGTTTTGTTTGATTTACATTGATTTCCTGGTGAAGAAACCCTCTTACACTTCTAAGCTACTTTGGGATTATCAGAGGAAGGTAAATTTCCCCCCATATATTTATGAGTCTGGAAATTGGATCATGCACACCCCCATATGGAAGTAGCAAAACCTTTACTGCTCTGGAGACAAATTAGATTTGGTGGAGGGTGGAAAGCATGAGAAGCAAAAATGCTAGGAGTCTGGAAAGAGGGTCAGCACATACATACAACAATGTACACATACATACAGGTGAAAATATACCTGTAATTTAATACTTATATATACTTGTAATACCTGAAAATATACCTGTAATAATGTTATTTTTCTGCTTTCCTTGCTCCATGTTTTATTATAAGCATTTTACTATGTTACTAAGAACTCTATTAATTATGATTTTAAAATGGCTGAAAATAAAGCATTGTATAGAGCAGAATACTAAAAATCTACTTTTATCAGTGGGTCTCTTTCTATTCAAATGGAAACTGCAGAAAAATTCCATATGTGGGATTCTGACAAGATTCTGACAGTTTCATTAGGCAATTTTGGCCATCATATTTTAATTTCTTGCAGCTCTTTCTTGTTTTCTGTTTCATTTGTTCTTATTTCATGCGTGCAATATCTTTGCATTTCTCTGACATTCCTGGTTTTACAATTTTCTTGTTCCTGCATTAAGTTCCTCCAAACTATATTTTCCTATTTGTTTCAGTCTGTCTATTTCAGGAGGAAGACTTTCCTCCTGTTTCTAGGTTCTGTAGCTCTGCGTTGATATTTAAGAGTAAGACACTACAATGCTGACTGCATTCTGTGCAGATGGGTGAGGCCAGTCCACTGGTGGGCTTGACTATGGGATGATCGGGGCTAAGCTGGATCTTTGTGGTGGGGCCCCCAAATGCCTGAGTCTATAGACCTATTCTTTGGGACTGTTCATTCTTCCAGAGAAAAGTCCTGGAGTCCGGTGTTTAGAAGAAGGAAACCTGGTTGCTTGCCCTCTTGGATGTAAAACTGGGGAGGGGAGCTGAGAGTCTCATGGCTCAGTATACAGATTTTCACTTAATTCCCTATTTTAATCTGATGCTTCTTCATCACAACCCTTTGCCAGGCCTATGTCTTAAGCACTGAATCTCTGTTTCAGTGCTCCTGAGAATAGATCTCCTCTCTCTTTGGGGACAGTTAAAGGTCATTGGCTGACTGCGCAGAGAGGGCGGGACCAACTGTTCCCCGTACCAGTTTTCTGCCCCCTGCCTCTCCCACACCGCAGCTGACACTGCTGATTTCTGTGTCTCTCAGGGGGTTCGGTGTAGGTGAATCAGCATTTCCTCAGTGGTTTCTCCTTCATAGGCACTTGGGTGTCAGCTTCCTTCAGGTCTGCCAAGTCAGTCCTGACTTCTCCGTCTATTTACTACCCCCTGAAATTTTATTGACTTATCGTGTCCTCTATTGTCCCTTCTCTGGTTCTCTTTGTCCTTTGTCTACAGCCCTTAACTGTTACTTTAGTGGAGTTTTGGGAACAAGCTGAGGTAATGCTCATCTCCAGTCCTTCATATTTAACTGAAAGCCTCCTCAAGCAGTTTAAATCTTTCACTATATGGGAAATGTATTTAGTTTATGAAATATATGAAGATTCCCTAAAGCTCCATTACAGATTCTACTATATATTGTGTGATTATTAACAAATGGTTACCCTTGTGTTGGACATTTAGATGGTTTTCAATTTGATATTATGATAATGATGTGATACAAGCATTTTTGTACATGAATATGATCTACAGTTATGCATATTTTCTGTTAAAATTATTTAAATTTGCATTTCTTTAAGTGTACTTTTCCCCCACATGTGCATGAGATCTACATTTCTTTTGTGATTTATCTATTATATAGCATAATATTTATATTATGTATTATTATAATATTTATATGTATGTTATTTTGCTATACCAATTGCAATATTTTTCCGGTGTATTGTTTGCCTTTTAATTTTTGTTTACTTTTGCAGGCATAGACATTTCTAATTTTTGCACAAATGCACAAGATTTTTTTATTTATAATTTCTTCCATCAGTTTTAAACCTAAAAATATATTCTCCTGTAGACATTTAGTAAATATTTCTGATTTTGGAGATAAAGATGTGAGGATTATTGGCATAGAAGTTAGAGCTAGAGTTTTCTTTTGTATTAACATTTAAATATGTTTCTTATGTAAAAATTTTAAAGTAGAATTCATGTGGTATGTTCAAATTATATATGTAATAGATTTGTGACTGTTAAAATACATATAGAAAATTCTAGGAAGAAAAGACAATAAAAAATTCATAGTTGTCTTTGGGTATTAAATTTTTCTCTTCTCTCCTTTTCAGTATTTCCTATATTTTCTTAAATATGTGGGCATTCCTTTTTTTTTTTTTTTTATAAGATCTGAGTGTATTTTCTTTCTAAGAATCTGTACTTTAATTTTCTTTTTGTGAATTTTTTTTTTTTTTTTTTTGAGAGGGCATCTCTCATATTTATTGATCAAATGGTTGTTAACAACAATAAAATTCAGTATAGGGGGGTCAATGCTCAATGTACAATCATTAATCCATCTCAAGCCTAATTCTCGTCAGTCTCCAATCTTCTGAAGCATAACGAACAAGTTCTTACATGGTGAACGAATTCTTACAGAGTGAATAAATTCTTACATGGTGAACAGTACAAGGGCATTCATCACAGAAACTTTCGGTTTTGATCATGCAATATGACCTATAAACCATCAGGTCAAATATGAATATTCATTTGATTTTTGTACTTGATTTATATGTT
The DNA here is from genome assembly GCF_040802235.1 of Manis javanica. Classification (NCBI taxonomy): domain Eukaryota; kingdom Metazoa; phylum Chordata; class Mammalia; order Pholidota; family Manidae; genus Manis; species Manis javanica. The sequence goes on along the minus strand of NC_133157.1, from coordinate 73,645,284 downwards.
GATCCCACATTTCTCCTATTATTATTATTATTTTTATTTTTAATAAAATGCTGAAGTGGTAGGTAGATGCAAGATAAAGGTAGAAAACATAGTTTAGTGCTGTAAGAAGGCAAATATAGATGATCAGATGATCAGGTGTGTGCCTATGGACTAAGTATTAATCCAGGCTAGACAAGGGCAGCAAGACATCCACGGATGCAGAAGATTTCTCTCAAAGCAGGGGGGGGTGAGGTTCTGAGCCTCACCTCTGTTGATCCCCAAATTCTCACCTGATGGCCCCCCTGCGACTGTGCCTGTCTTAGGTTGTTCCTCCCTTGAGGAATCTTACCCGTCTCTGGCTAACCAGTCATCTTCCGGGGCCATACAGTGGGCATTCCTTTTAAAAGTGAAAAATTAAATTCTTAATTTTCAAGACTAGTTTAGAAACAAAGTATGGATAAGTAGTTTTGAGAGACATGGTGATTATTTTCTTAGTGATACATTCTTTTAAAAATTTTATCATAAAAAACACTGTATGTAACTAACATATATAACTTGGTAAGTTTGGAGATAATTATATACCCATGAAACCATCACCACAATCCATGCCACAAACATATTCATCACATCCCAAGGTTTCCTCCTGCCCTCTGATTTATTATTATTATTGTCTGTGTGTGTGTGATAAGACCGTTTATTGTAAGACCTACCCTTCTTAGCAAAATTTTAAGTATAAAGATAGTATACTTTTAAGTATACAGGGAGGTTTTAGTGAAAGAGCTAGCACTCTGATACGGCTGCAGCTCACTATAGGAAAACGGGGAGAGAAGATTTGGGGCAGATAAGAACTGAGGCTTGGGAAATGTCCACAGCAAGGGAGGGAAGGAGAAAGTGGACTCAGTGAGGGATGAGCCAGAGAGGTCTATTGTGGGGCTGAGCACTCTGAGAAGTGGAGAGCCTCATGGAAGGCTGAGATGGTCCTGCTCAGCTGTGAGTATGCCGGTATGCCGATCCCCAGGGCATCCCTGCAGATGCTGCTAGGCACATCTGAAGACAACTTGTTGAGATAGAGAATTTTAGTGTTCCTTTTTTGTGTGATGTAAGTGTCTCGTGGAAGTGCCAAGCCCCACCTTAGCACTTAGTCACTGTCTTCTCAGAGACAAATTAAAATGTGCCATGGAATCCTGGCCCCCAGCTGCTCTTCTCCTTTCCTTGTTGAAGAAGTTATTAATAACTGAATTAGAAGGTTATTGTTTCTCACACACAAAGTTTAATTCCCAGAGCAGCGGTGTGCACCTTCCAAGAGCTATGGAACTCGCCGCGGTTGGTGGTGAGCTTACGATTTTCCAAACTGGGTATTTTGATTCTGCTTCTTCTAATTCTTGGGCTCATTCTTGGCATTTTCCTCTGCTTCTGACCCTTAATGCTGCTGCTCTGATGAGAAGAGCTCTAAGCCACTCTTTTGCAGTAATGGCTCCTGGAGAAAAACCTACTGTGTTTTCAGGGGATTGTGAATGGAAAAGCAATGCTGGGTTTATGAGGCTGTAAGACTTCTCAGGAGGGCAGGACAGCAAGAGGAAAGGTTGTAAACTACATTTTTGTTGAAGATAACATTTGCCCTATCATTTATTAAATGTACTTAGTTGCTGCACAAATATTTCAATGAAAACTAGGTTTGTGTAAAATATTAGACATTGTACAGTGTCTGGTATTTGGGGCTAATTCTTAATAGCATCACTGCCTGCTTCTGTTGGATTTCCACTGATTTCATTTAGATCAGTGACATATGAATACATCCTTAATGGTATAATCCATCACCTCATGGTCCACACTCAGGGTATTCCCACCAAATTACCCCTGTGCTAATTCTCTGGGTTTTGCAAAGATTGCTTTTCAGTTACAACTTGAACACATGGGTTTGCATGGTGGGGAGAAAGTGAAGGTTCCTATGGCCAGGATTCTCACCTGGACCTAGTCAGCTAGCTCATGTACACACGTGTGGGCAATATGTTATTATTGACTTTATATAAAGAGCTCTACCCAGTGCTCTGGCGACACTGTGGCATGGCTGCACAGCTGCACAACTGCAGGAGAGCAGAGACTGGAGTGGTGACAGCACCGAGGACAGAGACTGAGATGGCTGTGGGGCAGAGGGGTTCAGAGGCAGAGACGGGCTTGCTGAATACAGACTCGCTCTGAGTGGATGTAGATGAGATTCTAGTGACTGACCTGCCGCCAAGGGGATTAAGTTGGGTATAAACCCTTTCACTCCAAGAACGTTCCATTGTCATTTTTTGGTCTCACTGAATCTACAGTGACCTTGTCTGGAGCTGATACACATTGACAAGACACATGGCCTTAAAATCAATGCTAGTTAAAGTGACCCAAGCATAAGTCTTGGCTCTTGGTTTCCCATCTGAATGAAAATTACCATGATGAATAAGCAGTGACTCGAATAAACAAACATTTACTGAGTGCCAACTGTGTGCAAGACCTAGGGATGCCCTTCTGGTTGTGCTGTTTGAGCAGAATGCTATGTGTGTGACAAGGCAGGGAACAGAGGCAAGCAGGGCAGAAGAAATCTTGGAAAGTTTTCAAGATTAATTAGCACAAAGGTGGGGCATTTGGGATATCTGACACCAGATAGCAATAGCCGTACTAATTATACTCTCTTATTAAATCAGTTATGGTGAATGAGTGGGAGTCAATCAGCCAGTCTGGTCAAGGAGGCTGCAGTTGTTGTGAGCTTCTCTTTACTGTGTGTATATGTGGTTCTATAGCTCATATACGAGTGGATTGCATTTTGTTTTGCTGGATTTTTCTTGCAGAAGATTATCCCTTTTCTCAGTTACAGTAGAGAATGGAACTATAAGAGTAAGATGTACGAACATAAAATCATCTGGACTGACATATTCTTAGTCAAATCATTATGCCATCAACACTTTTTATTTTCAATAAAATAAATCTGCTGATTCCCAAGGCCATTCCTGCAAATGCTGCTAGGTATATGTGAAGATAGACATGTTGAGATAGAGAATTTTAGTGTATTTTCAGTTTCTTGGTGAGGGTGCTTTATAGTGCTGCAAAGGACATGTCAGGGAGCTCAAGGAATAAGTTCTAAATTGTGCTGTTTTATTATCAGACAGAAGAGTCTATGATGTGTTCTGTTCATTAATATTCCTATTGGGAGGTTAGATGGCATTTGAAGCTGAGTCGGGCTGGCTGGTGGGATCAAGGATGGGTGTTTTGCTCTTTGAGCACACACATGCTTACATAATATCTTTCTGGAGGTTCAGGTGAGTGGCATGTGAAGGCTGGTATGACCTTTCTTTAATTGGAGTCTTTTTGTAGGTTCATCACACTATAATTGGACCTTAGCCTTTAGGGCACTGAGAAGATATCTATGCCATTTTTCAGGAATTTAAATGACAGGCCCTCAATGCACCTAGTATTCAATATTCTCAAACAGAACATAAAAACGAAGAAAGTACATCTCTCTTTATTTTTAGAAAAAAAATTAAAATATCTGTGATTCAGAATGTTTACAGTTAAGTGGTCACATATATTTACATATGGTGCTTCCCAGAGGGAGACCATTCTGTCCTCTGTATTTTCTGTAATTTGGTAGTTAGATCTATAGTCTATCAACGCTAGAAGATCAGTCAAACTTGGATTATTTTTGTCAAGAATACTTGCTGTCTTGCCAATGGGTTTCAGCCCCGGGCAAGTTCACTATGGATTCAGTGTGACCAAAGAAATGACAGTAGAACGTTCTTGGGGTTATACCCAACTTTATTTCCACGGTGACAGGTCAATCACTAGAATCCCTTCCACTCAGAGCAAGCCTGTCTCTGCCTCTGGGCCTCTCTGCCCTGCAGCCATCTCAGTCTCTGTCCTCGGTGCTGCCACCACACCAGTCTCTGCTCTCCTGCACTGTGTCACCCAGAGCACTGGGCAGACCTCTTTATATAGAGTCAGTAACAATGTATTGCCCATACGTGTGTAGTGAGCTACCTGACCAGGGCCAGGTGAGAATACTGGCCACAGGAACCTTCACTTTATCCACACTTACATATGTGGTAGTGGGTATATATTTATTAAGTCATAAATGCTTGGTTGTTTCTCTGTTGTTAACAGTTAGTGGTTGTTGATGTTTGCCTAAATCTCTTAAACTCATTAGATTGCAAAATATTGATATTTTAGTTTTATCTTTCCTTCTTTGTCTATTAACTGGTATATTTCTTTAAAGAAAAATTTCCCTTATAAACTATTTGGTTAGACTGAGATAGAATTTATATGGGAAAACCAGGATAAATGTTTAATTTGGAGGCGGAATAGAGCTTGGATGGTTTCCAGCTAGTAAGACATCATTATGAGTTTTGGTTCAAATATCAATAGTATTTTAGGAAATTTAAACATATTAAAAATAAAAACTCTTTCGTGTTTACCCAGGTGTTTATTTTTTCTGGTGCTGTCAATTCCTTCTTGCAGATCAATGTTTTTAGCCAGTATTATTTGCCTCCAGCCTTTGGAATTTCTTATAAGGCAGGTACTTGCAATGAATTCTCTCAGCATTTATTTACACATGTCTTTATTTTTCCATAATTTTTGAAGGATATTTTTGTGGGCTTAAGAATTCTAGGTAGGTTTGTGTTTCAGTGCTTGAATGATGTCCTTCCATCATCTTTTGTTCTCCAGTGTTTCTGATGAGAAGTTGGGCATCATTTGTATCATTGGACCCTGTGTGTAACATGTCATTTTTCTCTGACTGCTTTAAAGTTTATTTCAATATTTGGTTTTCAGCTGTTTGTGGTATACCGAAGTGCTTTTTTTTTTTTAAAATCTTGATTGAAGTTTGCTGATCTTGTATTTATTCTGCTTGGAGTTGATGTGTTAAATCAATTTGGGGAAAATTCTTGACCTTTTACCTCTTTAAATATTTCTTGTGTCCCCATGTTCTCTCTTCTCTCCTTCTGGGAATCCAAAAACACACACACACACACACACACACACACACACACACACACACACACACACATATATATATTTAATATTGTTCCTCCAGTTTCAGATGCTTTATTCCACTTTTTCTCATTATGTTCCCCTTTCATATAGTTTCTTTATATCTGTTTTCAAGTTTACAATTCCTTTTCTCTGCAGTGTCCAATCTGCTGTTAAGCTCATTAAGTGAATTTTTCATTCCTGGTATAATTTTTACTTCTGGCATTTCCATTTGTCTCTTCTTATAATTTCCAGTTCTCTTCTGAAATCCCTCTTGGGCTCATATGCATTGGCCACATTCTCCAATAGATGCTTTAATATATTTTTCATATTTATTTTAAAGCCTTTGTCAATAATCCCTCCATCTGGATCTGTTTCCAATGACGGCTTTCTGTCTTGACCCTTCATGGGTTACATTTTCTTGCTCCTTCATGAAACTGTAATTTTTTTATTGTATACCAGCCATTTTCTTTAGACCAACAGAAGAGATTGACATAAAGAACATTTATTCCCATAAAAGGACAAACTCCTTTTTCTTCTAAGCAGCTTAGTAGTTAGCACTAATTTGTAATTCATTTGGATCTGAACTTTTTTGAAGTTTTAGGTTGATTCAATTCTCCACTGGCTTCAAATATTTCAGGGGCAGGATCAGAACTTTCTCTTCAGTAAGGACTGAGATCAGAACACTCATGAGATCTGGGAATTTCTTATTTTACAGATGAACTCTTTAAGTTTTGAACTATGGAAGATCTCTTCTGCTTTATAGCTTGGGTGTTTCAGCTTTTGGAGTCTTTGGGGAGTTCTCTTTGCTTTCTGGTTCTGCTCCTAGTATTTTGTGCCTGGAATAGCTGCACTACTGTCTTCCTCCAGCCTTTGGAGGGCTGCTTCAGTTTACTCAAGAAGGCCAGAGTGCCTCAGAGATATACTCCTTTCAGCTCTTTTGCTGAAAGAGAGAGAGGAACAGTGTAGTCAAAGGCATTGAAGTCAAAACACACCAGTTTGTTCAGGAGATTATGAAGCAATTGTTCTGGTTGGAATGCTGTGTAGAGATGGAGGGTAGTCAGCATGTGGACATCAATGCCTAAGATATTGGTTCCACTGTATTTAAGTGGGCTTTGAATGTTAAGACAACAAATTTGTACTTCTGCCCTATAGTAAGAAAATCTATCTGAATTTTGACCAAGAAAATGACATGCTCCAAATGGCAATTTAGAAAGATTCATACTGCAAAATTGTGCATGATGACTGAGAGCCAGTTTTGAACCAAGGAAACCAACAAGGTGATGATTGGAATATCCCAGACACAAGGTGCCAAGAGCTCTCATAAGGACCAGCAGAGAAAATGGGCCAGCTTCTCGGAAGAATTCTTCACCTCTCTGAGTTGTTCATACTCTTGCCTCCTTCTCCTAGAAGCTTCTAATATATGTTTTTTTTCATGAGCTTCTGTGTGTGACTTAAAAGGAAGAAGAATACATAATGCATATACATTATGCTACCATAGGAAAGAATTTTACTCAAAGATAATTGAAATATTAAAATAGAGTTCAGTATCTATCTTTTGCTGTAATTAATGTGAGGAGAAGGAATTACTCTTAGAAATTATATGTTGTTAGAACTTAATTAAGATCTGAGTAACAACTTTGGGGGGATGGTGGGTGTGTCTCAGTGTTGATAGACTGGGATATGCCATAGTAACAAATAACCTTGAGATTTCTGTGGCATAAGACAAAGCTTTACGTTTTCGTCACTACATGTCCATTTTGAATGTAAGGGCAAGGGGCATTTTGGCAAGGGGCACCAGCTGATGGCACACCCTCAGGAGCTCAGCTAGTGGAGCTGCTGCTATTTTGACCATTGCCCACCACTCCACCAGAAGGTGAGCCCCGTCTTGTAAAGCTTCTGTCCACAAGCGTCACAAGTCACTTCTGACATTTTACAGCCCAAACTCACATGACTCTACCAACTTGGGGTGGGGAAGTGCTGTCCTCTCATGGACTGGAGAAGTGAGGGCCTGAAGATGTATGATAAACTATAGTGACATCACTGAATCGCTCTAAAAATCTTATGAAAACTATGGACCTTCCCTCCAAAAAAGTTGTACAGATATGCATATTTTTGATACAATTTCATTTCTATCTCAAAGGGATCAAAGGCATTCTGAAACTGATTCCCTAAAAATCCAACTACAGGATAAGAACCTTACTTCTAAGTTACATAATCATTGCAATTTCTCTTATCAATATTGGTGTTATTTCTCCCACATCTCCTACCCCAAGAAAGAATATGAGCTCTTTTCACTTACTATGTGAAGTGCTGTGGGGGTCCAAACAGTATTAGATTTGGGGGATATGTTTTAGAGCAGCATAAGCTGGGACAATAAGTTAATCACTGCCCACTTCTTAGCAATGTGAGTGGGGCAAGTTACCTAACATTCTGTGTCTTGATTTTGTCTCCTCTAAAAGAGAAATACGAAAATCTTTACAGGCTTGTTGAACATTTGAGGGGACAGATATTTATGGGTCAAGGGCGTTATGCACTTTATGCCTAACAACCTTGCCAAGTTGGGTGGCATTGTGTATGTATGGGGTAGAGAAATGGTAATGACAATGGAACATAAAGGAGTATTAGAGGAAAGTAGCCCAGTGTTATACCACAAAAGGCATAGGTTGTACCCTTTCTGCTGATTTATGGCCTAATTACAGAAGCAAGGCGAATGGGAGCACTGAATATTGAAAGAAATTGTGAGGCTGGCATGGGTGATTGCCAAATGATTACTTTAGGTAGTAAGTGCTGTGAGTTCAGACTAGGAGGAGGATATTGCTATGGGTGGACGGATCCTGGGAAGACATTATAGAAAAGGCCAGATTTGCACTTGAAGAACAAAATTTGTCTTCATGGAGTCACAGAGGCAAATATAGTGGTTAGAAGGAATGATGAAACAAAGCCATGGAATTAGATGAAGCTATGTTTGTGAATGCTTTAGGCCTCTGACCCCAGTCATACCTACAGGCTTGCTGAGCCATCTGGAAGAGCCTCAGAGGCTTATAATAGCCAGGCCTAGGCCAAGAGGTGGGGGCAGGGAGCTGGGGCAGGAGGCATGTGACATTGGGACTTAAAATAAGAAATACGTATTTGGTTTTCATCCCTGTTTCTGGTACAGAACTCCTAAAACCCTTGGAACTTCCTAAGTGATAAGAAAGATTAAGGTGTTGATATTCATAACAAACCTCTTTCAACCACACCTGAGTTTATGTTCCTGAGGTGCTTTGGGAGAGCATCTAACTATGGGGTGGGGGTTGCCAGGGCGACCAACCACATGATCAGAGGGTGGACCCTTCAGTTCCACTCCCTGACCTCCAGGGAGAGAAGAGGAGCTGGAGGTTGGGATTAATTGCCAATGGTTCATAATTTAATCATCCATGCCTAAGTAATGAAGCCTCCTTAAAACCCCAAAGGGTGGGGTTCAGAGAACTCCTAGGGTGGAGAAACAGAGCACTTCCTCATGCCACCGTGCCAGGCTCTGAACTGCAAGGAGAGTAGCTCCTTTGTTAGGGCCCTCACCCTCGGTATCTCTTCCTCTGGCTGTTGATTCATGTCCTTTAATATCCTTTATAATACCTCAGTCATCTTGTGAATACATGGTTTCCTGAGTTCATTGAGCCGCTCTAGTAAATTAAATGAACCCAAGGAGGGGATGTGGGAACCTCTGATTTATAGCCAGCTGGTCAGAAGCACAGGTAACAGCCGGGGCTTGGAACTGGCATCTGAAGTGGGAACAGCCTTGTGGGACTGAGCCCCTACCCCTGGGACCTGCTGCTATCTCCAGGCAGATAGTGTTGTAATTGAATTGAATTATAGGATATCCAGCTGATGTGGGAGAATTGCTTGGTGGTATGAGGGCCTCCCCGTCCTGGGCCAACTCACTGAAACTGTGCTACCAGAATCTTCTGGGCACTTGCGAGGGCATAGGTAGCACTGCTGTTTGACCATGTGACTCAACCAGCTGCTTCTATTTCTGATTTGCACCAGTGCCCCCCAGGGAGCCAGAGCCACTGTGAGTTATTTCAGATCTTCTAAGAACCTAAGGAGGATCCGAAATCTTCCATTCCGCGGATGTTTACAATTGAATGGGGATCAAAATCATAAGCTGTAGTCATACATTCAAATGATGGACAAGTGAATTATTTAAAGTGGTGATTGTGTTTGGGGATCTTTCCAAAGCTATGCACCTTGTTTTGTAGCTGCTCCTGCCAAGGCTGCCGCACGCTTCACTGACGTGCTGCGGCATTCTTCTCCATCACTGGACAAAGGAGCAAAAGAGCACAGAGAGGCAGAGAGGCCCTCCACCCTTGGGTTAATGGTCCACTTGCCTTTTTCACCCCTCACAACAGTCATTACGGATGGGAGGCTTAGCAGAGTGCTCACCTCCAGCTTCAGAGAACCAGCCCCTGTTTTAGTATCTTCCTTAAGTTCATTGGCAGTGATGTAAAAAAAAAAAAAAAATAGTTCAGTCCCCTCTCTAACTCCAAATCAGGCATCCTTAGCAAAGAGGCCATCTGGGCTCTAAAAAGTTAAGTACTGCCTGTTCTATGTGTGATTGCCCCCAAATGGGTATTGTTAGGTTAATTGCTTATTGTCTCTATTCCTGTATCTTGTCAGGAGGGACTGATGGAGGTCTACAGGACTCGGATCTCTTAAAGTCATATGGAGCACTGTAAGGCAGAGTCCATTAAGCTTTAAGTTAAGAGTCATGTCTTGTCTCTGGTTTTCTAGTCCAGCAATGGGCCTTTCTAGGAACCCTGAAATTATAAGGTGGGCAAGTGTTCATTTACTTTTTGTTCTTACGTATAGTTTACTCTGATAAAGCATCTCAACTACTTTTGTGTATTGATGGGAGAGAGCCCAGTGTAGGCATCTGATAAATCACAGAGATTTATTATACTTTCCTCCTGCTTTAATTAATCTGCTAGTACAATTAAGAAAATAAGTTTGCTTAAGTGAGAGTGGAGCTGCAAAGTGTCCTGAGTATTGAAATACAGATTCCCTTCACGACTCAGCCAAACGGGGATGCAAACTCTAGCAGATATGATTTAGGAGAAGGCTGCCCCCTTCCTGAAGAGCATCTGTTTCCCATTGGGAAATTTCTCTTCCCCTGTGAGTGGGCAAATCAATCCAAAAACTAGGGCTTCTGTGCTCGTGGAGCTCCTGCTATGTGGAAGGGAACACGGAGAGGAGTGCATTACAGCTCCTCTCCCCACTGTCTCCATTGCTCCAGGCCCTCTAACAGGGCATGCTCATTCCAGCTTCTGAGCTTTGCAATTGCTATTCTCCTTGCCTGGAGGCCTGTTTCTCCACAATTTAACTCCAAGAGAGCAGAGATTTTGTCTTTTCAATTCACAAGTTATCCCCAATACCTAGAAGAGTGCCCAGCCTAGAGTACATTCTCAAAAATAAATAAATAAATAAATGGCAGTTGCTGAATCAATGAGGCCTTTTCTCCCCTCCTCCAGAGCAGCCAGGGGAAGAGGTGGTTGACCATAGGTGACTTAAACTTGACTTATATATAGTCCCTCTGTCCTGGAACTTGGACTCTTGAGTCAAGGCAGCAGGGTGGTGAGAGGCAGTGGGGGATACGGGAGGTGGCTCACTGGAAGGTGCCATGAGGACACACTGAGACTGGTCCTTGTGTGAGGATTATGGAACCAGCCTCATTTTTCTATAGCCCACACTTAATATTTGGCCCCTACATATACCTGAATATAGCCATACTATGTAATTATGGATTGTTTTCATCATTCTCTTGACTTCTGGTTTTGTTCTTCCTCTTCCTGGCTTATTACAGATAGCTGTCCAATCCCTGCTGTGTGAAATTGTGGCCAATTTTTATTTTTGCTATGTACCTTTTATTCCCTCTCTCAGAAAGAACTCTGTTTAATGTACATGCATTTTGTAAACAATTAGATTTTTGTATTATCATTTACACCTAACGGTGACCCTTAATGTCTTGCAGAAATAAAGGTTGAAAATGGCTGGCATAGAAGCCAAGATTTGGGGTTTTTCCAGTACTTGTGTCCATTAGAAGGGATGGTAGTCAGTCCTTCCAACTTAATTATTGTCTGCAGGCTGAATAAAAACCATTATTCCAGAATAATCAGAGGCTAAAAACCCTGAATTGACTTTTTAGGAATATATACCATGAATATTAAATAATTTCCTTAGTAATGCTTCCCTAGCCCAACAGACTTTTCCCCACATTTGGTACTTATGAAAATATGTGGTACCAGTAAACACTAAACATTTTGTTTAAATATTAAAGTTTATAAAGTGCCACATCAATTTTTAATGTGCAAGCTATCCTTGAAAGTCTCTGCTAGGTTGCTGTTCTGTATCAGGGAAACACTTCAGGGTCATTAGCCATGCTCTCGGGTTACAAGGAAAGGGCCTACTCCACCGCAAACCCTCTTCAGAGCATCTCTGAAAAGCCAGTATGTGAGCAGAGGGCTGGCTGGCTCTGAACCACTTTGAGGCTCTATTTCCAAAACTGCTTTAACCAGTCATATCCTCAGGAAGTTGCAACCCCAGGCACTTCTTCAGTCAACAGAACTCAGGGCTTCCTTCTTGCAAAGAATTGCTGACTGGAGGAGAATCTTCCAGAATATGCCAGTGTAGCAGTTTTTATTGGTGGAATTAGGGGCCCTGTGAAGGTGTCTCTGGAGGGAGAGTCGCACCCTTGTTTCCCCTGCCCCCCATCATTTCATGTGATGAGCTTCTGCAAGATTTGTGTGAGAGGTTGTAGTGTCTTGACTAATCTGGACTTCTATGTTAAGTGTTGCCATAGATGGGCACTCCACATTCTTTATCCACACATATGTGATATGCATTTACAATGAATGGGCTGAGGATGGTCAGGATCATGACGCCTGACTTGGAATGTGGGTGGCAATGGGGAGGAGGAGAACCAATCATGAACTTTGTTGATTTGATGCATTTGTCCATTCATCTGTTCCTTCACTTACTGCAGTAGTTAATTGAATGTCCCACAGCCAGAAAGCCCTGGCTATGCTTCAGGAATGTCAGACAGCTAGTGTGTTTGAAAATTAGTGGGATAGGGGAGAGTGGTGTGAGCTGAAATTGCATAGTCAGTGCGTAGGTGAGTTTGGAGGTTAACCTGTCATTGGTTCATGTACCTATTCAAACAGCCTCAGCACTACAGGCTCTCTCTGAGAGTAGGTACCATCTGAGCCTTGGACAGTTTTGGAAAACACATATATGGTAGTTCTCGACCTAAGACTGTGTTTTAAGACTTAGTTGCCAAGTCATTTGGGATATAAGCATGACAAAGGGGTTTGAAATTCAGAAATAATAGAAGATGGAATGGCTTGAAAGCTGCCTATTGGAGCTTCAAGAACCAAGGATTTTATAATGATTTGCAGCTTCAGGATAAACTGAATTATGAATAAGACAGAAAGGAAAGAAAATTATAATAGGCCTAGATCTTTACTAACCACCCAAAAGTACTGCTTGTGGTTGAAAATTTATGGCTCCTTTATTATGTGCATCTGTTAGCTTCACTGTCCAATAGGGTTGCCACTAACCACATGTGGCTATTTAAATTAAAAGTAAGTACAATTAAAAATTACTTCCTCTGTCACATTAGCCACATTTCAAGTGTTCAGTAGCTACATGTGGTTAGTGGCTATTGTATTGGGCAGCATAGTTATAGACCATTTTTATCATTACAGAAAGTTCTACTGGACAGTGCTGAACAATAATGTGAGGTGAAAACACCTGGCTGATACAGTGTTTCCCTCAGTCATTGTTCTGAGCCTTCAGCTCACTCAGGCTTTGTAGTCCACCTCCTTAGCACTTGGGGCAGGTGGTTGTGACTCCTACTTTCTGAGGAAAATGGACATTAGATGTGGACCTTTTAAAAATCTTTGGCCCTCCATCTCGATCACCTGCTTCCTTACATCTACACCTATTTCCTCATCCTTTGATAGGGAAGAAGCACCATCCTTCCTGTTTACTGTGAATCCCTCCATCTGTGCACTAGATTCAATTATTTTGCTTCATCGAGGAACAGGCTTGCTCACCCTATCTATCATCTATCTATCTATCTATCTATCTATCTATCTATCTATCTATCTATCTATCTATCTATATCTATCTATCTATCTATCTATCTATCTATCTATCTATCTATCTATCTATCTACCTATCTCTCTATCTATCATCTATCTATCTATCCATCCATCCATTTATGCTGTACTTTCATCCCTATTACTAATTAATATTATAATTGAGATTTTGTGCCTCTTTATCCCCTTCACCTATTTTACCCTCCAACCCCATGGTAACCACCAGACTCTTCTTTGTGTCTATGAATTCATTTCTGTCTTGTTCATTTGTGTTGGTTTTTAGATTCCACATATAAGTGAAGACACATGGTATTTGTCTTTCTCCACCTGGCTTATTTCACTGAGCATAATACCCTCTAGGTTCATCCATGTTGTTGTAAATAGCAAGGTTTCTTTTTTATGGCTGAATAATATTCTACTTCACATATGTACCACCTCTTATTTAGTCATTCATCTACTGAGGGACACTTAGGTTGCTTCCATATCTTGGCTATTGTAAATAATATGACAATTAACAGGGGTGCATATATCTAGGCAGGGACTTTCAATGTAAATCTGTATTTCTTCTTAAGGCTTAATAAAGTACTTTCACATAGCTTACAAACATTACAGGAGAAATAAATGAATCTCATTAGTAATTAGATCCCCTCAATATTAAAAGTGCCTGTTTCTTCATCTTCACTAGACTGTAATTTCTTGAGGGCCTGAAGTGTTTCTAGTTTCTATCTACTCTACCTGCAGAATGCTCAGCTCAGGGCATCCTGAATAAATTTTTGTTGGATAAAAGAATGAAGCAAAATGGACAACCTTGAAATGGGGTGCACTTCAAGTTAATCTCTTTCTCTTTGCTTATCCCCAGAGGAGGGTACTGAGCATAACATTAAGGAAGTATGGAAAAGAGTAAAAATTATTGATTGTTTAATACATTCATATGGCTGAATAGGCACTTCTGGTGTAGGTACAGTTGTATCTGCGCTGAGCAGCCATAGGAAGACAGAAGGCTACTTTGTTATTCATAATTTATCAAGTACATACTGACCTTTCTGCTATTGGACAGCTACTGAGTAAGAAAAAGAATCTATTCTCATCTAGCTTAAAGTCAGATCCTGTTTTGAGCTATTGTTGGTACAAAAATTCATGTTAATTTTTGGGGTAATTTTCTGAAATTTGGGTTATTTGTAGTTTTATTGAAATAAATCATGAAGTCAAATTTATTGGACTAAGTTTAGATTATAAACTCTATCAATGCTTACCAAATTCAGCATACAGTGTGTAAAAGTTGGCCATGGCTGTCGGGGGGATTTCGCTCCCCAACTCCAAGCTCTACTACAGAGCCACAGTAATCAAGACAATTTGGTATTGGCATAAGAGCAGACCCATAGACCAATGGAACAGACTAGAGAGCCCAGATATAAACCCAAGCATATATGGTCAATTAATATATGAGAGAGGAGCCATGGAATACAATGGGGAAATGACAGCCTCTTCAACAGCTGGTGTTGGCAAAACTGGACAGCTACATGCAAGAGAATGAAACTGGATTATTGTCTAACTCCATACACAAAAGTAAACTCAAAATGGATCAAAAACCTGAATGTAAGTCATGAAACCATAAAACTTTTAGAAGAAAACATAGGCAAAAATCTCTTGAATATAAACATGAGCAAATTTTTCCTGAATGTATCTCCTTGGGCAAGAGAAACTAAAGCAAAAATGAACTCATGGGACTACATCAAACTGAAAACTTTTGTACAGCAAAGGACATCATCAACAAAACAAAAAGACATCCTACAGTATGGGAGAATATATTTGTAAATGACATATCTGACAAGGGGTTAACATCCAAAATATATAAAGAACTTACACACCTCAACACCCAAAAAGCAAATAACCCTGTTAAAAAATGGGCAGAGGATATGAAGAGACAGTTCTCCAAAGAAGAAATTCAGATGGCCAACAGACACATGAGAAGATGCTCCACATCACTAATCATCAGGGAAATGCAAATAAAAACCACAATGACATATCACCTCACACCAGTAAGTCGAAAAGCATCACACAGCATCGAAAAGACTAAGAACAGCAAATGCTGGGGAAGATGCGGAGGAAGGGGGGCACCCTCCTACATTGCTGGTGGGAATGTAAGCTAGTTCAACCATTGTGGAAAGCAATATGGAGGTTCCTCAAAAAACTAGAAATAGAAATACCATTTAACCCCAGAATCCCACTCCTTGGAATATACCCAAAGAATACAACTTCTCAGATTCAAAAAGACATATAAACCCCTATGTTTATTGCAGCACTTTTTACAATAGCCAAGATATGGAAAGAACCCAAGTGTCCATCTGTAGATGAATGGATAAAGAAGATGTGGTACATATACACAATGAAATACTATCCAGCCATAAGAAAGAAACAAATCCTACCATTTGCAATGACATGGATGGAGCTGGAGGACATTATGCTCAGTGAAATAAGCCAGGCGGAGAAAGACAAATGCCAAATGATTTCCCTCATTTGTGGAGTATAACAATGAAGCAAAACTGAGGAAACAAAATGGCAGCAGACTCAGAGACTCCAATAATGAACTAGTGGTTACCAAAGGGGAAGGGTGTGGGAGGGCAGGTGGGGAGGGAGGGAGAAGGGGACTGAGGAATAGTATGTTTAGTACATATGGTGTGGGGGATCACAGAGAGAACAGTATATCACAGAGAAGGGACATAGTGGATCTCTGGCAACTTGCTGCACTGTTGGACAGTGACTGCATTGGAGTACGGGTGGGGACTTGATAATATGGGTAAATGTAGTAACCACATTGTTTTTTGATGTGCAACCTTCATAAGAGTGTATATCAATCATACCTTAATAAAAAAAATTGAATCTCTAAATATATACAAAGGATATTATGAGCAATTTCATACCAACGTGTTTGAAAATTTAGAAGAAATGAAAAAATTATTAGAAAAACAGAACTTACCCTAAACTGCTATAAGAAATGTAAATTCTGCATATCTCTTTATCTGTTGAATGTGTAGTTCGATAACCTTCCACAAATAAAACCCATCCCCTTAAAGAAAGCCTTTTAAAGAAGAACAAGTTGGAACATACTGATGGGTGAATTCTATCCCTCATCAAAGGAAGAAATAACATGAAATTTAACATAACCTTCCAGAGAAGAGAAAAAAAGAAGAAAGCCTTTCCCAAATTTTTTTTTGATATTATACAATCTTTATTCCCAAATTTGCAAATTTTGCTGTCTGCAACAATGGCGTGAAGGAGATGAACAGGACCAGCCTGTTGCTCCCTGGGGCTGAGCGAGAGGGCAAGTGTCGACGACTTGATCCTCCCCCTCCTTCTGAGGCAGGGGTAATACAAACCAAAACAGGATCTGACTTTAACCACACCAAGCCAGGAGATGTGTCAGCCTTGGAGGCGCAACAAAACTCAGCTTTATTGCATCAGAAGCCCAGTTATATAGGGGAAGATAAGGAAGTAGCAAAAGCCAATGGGAATTGATTATCTCATCTGTCACTAGGGTCTTAGGCAGGTTTTGGGTTAGGTGGGGAGGCGGAGTTAGGGCCAAGAGCGCACGTGCACGGGAAGCTAGTTAGGCCATGAATGTGGAAGTAGCGAGGGAGAATGGAAACCTCCAGTCTGCGGCCGTCACAGGCCTAAAAGAGGCAAAAGGTCCCAACACTAAAGAATGTTACAAAAAAAGAAAAATTAATGTCTTTCTTGAACAGAAATACCAAAAATCCTAAATAAATTATTAGCAAATTGAATCTAGTGATACTTAAAAGAATAATATATTGTGACTAAAATGAGGCTTAGAGAATGTGAGAATGAGTTAACATTCACAAAATCAACAGAGTAAAGGAGAAAAATCACATGGCTACCTGGATAGATGCAGAAAGACAATTTGATATAAATTCAACATCTATTAATAATGAAAACAATCTTAAATAGATAAAAACATCCTTAATTTCATAAATTTAAAACACCAAACTGAAGAACTGAAAACAAATACATCTGATAAGAAATTTTACAAGATTTCCCTCTGACTGGTGATGAGAAAGAGATGCTAAAATCATATTTATTCAACATTTGTACTGGAGGCTTCACTGATAATATAAGAAAAATAATATTAAAGATATAAGAAATGGAAGGGAAAAATAAAACTATCATTCATAGATGATGTGATTGTTAATGTCAAAATTTTAAAAGATATACTAGACATTAGATATAACAAATGAAGTGCAATAAATAATTTACACTTCTATGTAGTTGTAACAAATTAAAAAAGAATAATTAATTTAAAATTACTTTTCTATATAGTCGTAACAAATTTAAAAAGAATAATTTACAATATCATTAAAAACTTCAAATATCAAGCAGTAACTAATGAAAACTGTCTGAGATCTCTTCCCAGAAACTATAAAAGACTATCCAGAGACATTAAAGAAGACTCCATAAATCAATGAGTTAGATGAATAAGTTTTTTAAAAAGCTAGTGACCAACTACCTTAGCAGAAACAGTAAAAGGTGTCAAAGGGTTAATTCTCCACAAAGCATTTGTTTGTACCACTGCCCCTTCCACACTAAGAGCTCAAATTTGTGGCCATTATTTCTCTTACCTGGCAAAAGAAGGAGAGAATCCCCTGCCTTTCTTTTTGCATTACCATCTCCTGTCATGGGTGCATCCAGGTGACAGAGCCCAGGTCACATGCTTGTGCCCTAGCTGCAAGAGAGGCTGGCAAAGTAAATGTCTAGCATTTCTACCTCCTTTAGAGGAGATAATATTTATCTATCAACACTCGTAAGGTAGGCAATTCCCCAAACCTAAAAACAGGTTTAGGTGCTGGGCACTGAAAACAATAACATAAGGCCACTAGAAACATACATATTCTCACCAATAATGATTCCTCAGTTATTCTGGAGGTACTAGAGAGAATAAAAATCAAATAGGAAGTGAGTAAGTTATTAGTACATGCTGGGGTATGATTATTTTCCTAGAAAATCCATGAGAAACAGTGAAAATGGTTTCACAAACATTAATAGAATTCAGATAATCTACTGGACAAAATTAATAAACAGGTACACCTTCAGTTTATGGCTGGCTAAATGACATAGTGGAAGAAAAGTGGCACATAATAGCAAGAAGCATGAATGATCAATATAAAATTTAAAAGTGCTTCTGAGGGATGCAAAAAGATGACTTGAATAAATGGAAAGGTGCACCATATTTTTGGACAAGAGATTCAACATCATGAACATGTCAATTCTCTCTAAATAAATTCCTCCCTCCCAAAAAATTACCATTAGGATTTTTATTGGAACTTGACATTCTGATCCTAAAACAATATGGAGAAATAAATAAGCAATAATAGCTAGCAAAAATTCCAGAAAAGAGTAATGGGAAATATTTGTCTTATAAGTCATTAAAACAGCAAAAGGGTAAATATAGTACTTGAATATATATATATATATATATATATATATATATATATATATATATATATTAGTATTTGGTATATGATAAAGATGAAATTTTAAGTCATTGGGAAATGATGGATTTGCTCTTTTGATTGGCAGAGATTAGAGAATACTAAAATTACTAATATCCAACAGTGGAAAGATTAGTAATATCCAACAGTGGAGAAGATGTGGAGAAATGTGTAGTTATATAAACAGGCATGACTTTTATGGAGAGTATTTTCTTAGGATCTCTTTTAGAAATATGGGTAAGTCTTAGACTCAACAATTTCATTATAGGTATTCATCCTAAATAAATGCTTACATCTGTGCACAAAAAGTCCTTGGAGAATTGTTTGTAAGAGGAGAAAAATAGATTATAATCTGAGTATCCTTATAAACAAATTATTGTGTATCTATACTGTGGAATACAATGCAGCAGTTAAAATGAATGAAGTTAAAAATGAGGAAGATCATGTGAAGTGATAAGTGGCATTTCAAGGATGGATTTTAATGTTGAAAAGAGAATTATAGAATAATATACAATAGTGTGATTTCACTGACGCCAAACCATTCTCTCCTATGTACATATATGAGTTGGGTCATACTGTTATTTCAAGTTTATCAGTTTGCCAATGAGGAGAGTGAAGCACAGAAAAGAAAATATTAGGAGAAGGGAGGTTTGGAAGATTATCTGAGGGAAGAGCAATTCAGGCAGAAAAAACAAAGGCCCTGGAGCAGGAGTATGTTGTGCTGATTTGAGGAAAAGTACGGAGATCAGTGTGGCGGGAACAAGGCTGAGTGAAGGGGATTACAAAGAAGTGGCCAGATAATGTAAGGGACTTCATTATGCTGGGAGCCGCTAGAGGGTTTTGAGCACAAAGGTGACATGATTTGGCTCATGTTGAAAACCGATGGAAGAGGGGCAGAGGTGGAAGAGGGATGAGCAGGTAGGAGGCGACTTCAATAATCCCGAGACCTGCTGGTGGCTGGGACGGGAGGTGGAAGTGGTCCGATTCCAGATACACTCTGAACTTTTGTGATGGTTTGAATGGGGGAGTATGAGTAAAAGAGAGGACTTTTTGGCCTCAAGCAGCTAGAAGGGGAAGGTCAAGAGGTTGGGTTTTTGAGATGTTCAGTCTCAGATTTCTTTTAGGCATTCAGGTGGATATTTGGAGCAGGTGAGTGGGTATGAGTCTGGAATTCAAGGTGGAGGGCCAGGGTGGAGATGTCAATTTGGGAATCGTCAGCATATACATGTGGCTGAAATGTGTGAGTCTGGGTGAGATCGCCATCAGAGTGCGTGTTGTAGAAGAGAACAGGTCCAAGCTGAGTCCTGGGGGCTCTAGGCAGAGCTCGGGAGGAAGAAGAGGGCCCAGCCCAGGAGACTGGGAAGCGACCAAAGGATGGAAACCAGGAGTGTGTAGTGGCCTGAAGTCAGGTGACATGACGACTGAGAATCAGCCTTGGATTCCACAATGCTGTGGTCATTGTCAACCTTGAACAAGAGCAGTTTGGGTGGTGATGTGTGGGGAAGTCCCACTGGAGAGAGAGCAGAAGGAGAGGAATTAGAGACATGAGTACAGAGGAGACTTCTGAGGCATTAAGTTGCTGTGCAGGGAAGCAGAAATATGGGGCATTTCTGGTAAGGGCATGAAAGGTTTTTGTCGTTGTCATGGATGTGGTGTTAGCTGTTGCTTTTTAAAGATTGGCCAAACCACTGCATGTCTGTATGCTGAAGAGAATGATCTAGCAGCCATGGGAAGAACTGTTAGAGCCTCAAGAAGGTAAGGGCAGGGGACTTGGCTTTCACCAGGAGCAGAGCCAGTCCCTGTAGAAGCAGGAAGGCAGAGGAAATGTGTGTGACTCTGTGAGGATTCAGGATGTGGAGGTTCTCTGCTGATAGCGTCAGTTTTCTCAAGGGACTTGGAAACACTGTCTTCAAGCTGTGCATGAAGCTAGGAGGAGGGTGTTGGAGTTTGGAGGCTGAAGGAAAATGGGAGCATTTGAATGAGAGAGTGAATGGATTAGGGAAATGTAATATGACTTTCTTGTGATGGGGTCAGAGAACACACAGCTATTTTTAGAGAGGAGGTCTGGGCCAAAACAGGTTGTTTTTTTTCCCTAGGGAAACAAAACCTATCAATTCCCTGAGTCCCTTTCTTTTGATTTTTGTGTTTTTTTTTTTTTTTTTTTTTTGGAAACAACAACCAAGAAGTAAACTGTAGTTCGAAACTGGAAGACATGACTATCTAAGAGGAGGATCCAGTGCATTTCACATTTTCTGTTTCAGTGCTTGGGAAGCACAGTGTATCACATAACATGATCTTCAGACAGAATGTCTAGAGTTTTTAGAAGAAGAAAGTTTATGATGTACTGACCAATCCCAAACCAGACTGCTGTGATCACAAAGTCACTGGTAATGACAGAACATCCCATCATTCAAACTAAAGCTGCAGCAAGGAGCCACTGGCAAGACCAGAAGAGATTAAGTGCTTTTCTTACAGTCTGTTCCTTCCTGAAGCAGCCTGATGGACTGAATTACATTAAGTAATTAAATAAGGTGAGACGCTTCCAGAGCTATCCAGATACAGTCAGTCCCTCAATGTCCCTTCATAGCCAAATGTCCTGCTTCATGATCCCTGTGACCTAATTGTTTTCAACAACTTTCTTAGCATATCCTTGATAATGGACAACGACTAAAACCATCAATTTGTTTTGGCTTGTTTGACATTGAGTTGGACTGTGGTGAGAGCAAAAACTGGAAGTAATTTGAGACCGGATAACAGTTTTTAATAAACTAAAGTTTCAGTGAAACAGTGGTTTCAAAGAAAGGTCAGTTCCTTGGGATCTCACAGTGAACACCACTTTAAGTGTATAGACAGGCAAGTTCATCATATGTGTAGCTGATGTTTACTTTTTCTGTAATATTCTAACTATTCTTGTTAACTGACAGCTGATTTTTTTTAAATTAGGGCATTATTGATATACACTCTTATGAAGGTTTCACATGAACAACACTGTGGTTTCAACATTCACCCATATTATCAGTCCCCCACCCCCACCCCGTTACAGTCACTGTCAGTGTAGTAAGATGCTACAGAGTCATTATTCTGACAGCTGATTTCTTTATGCCACATAACTTGATCTCTTTTCCTCTTTTTAAGGAGTTATGTTAGTTTGGGTCCTCTGAGAAGCCGATACTATGATGGAATCATACATGCAAAAGATGTATTGGAGAAAGCATCTGTAAGAGAAAACAGGGAAGGAGCTGGACACGGTTGGGAGCACTGTCAGACTGCAATTCAGGTCTGACTGCTACGGAGGGAAGAGGGAGAGAAAAATCTTAAACTGAGGTGCAGTTCTCAGGAAGTTTTCACCAGGCTGATGGGGAGTCTAGAGTCAGAGCAGTCCATCGGAGGAGTCTTCCCTCTCCCTGAGCGGGCCTGCCTTAGTACCCCTGCCGTGTTAGTGACTGGTGGGGAGTGGCTCTGGGCAGAGTGCCTCACTTCCAGTGCAGCGATGGATTTCAGGAGCTGCCGTGAGCGCACTCCTTTATTAGTCTGCTTGGATTTGTGTACTAGCATACCACAGATGGAGGGGCTTAAACAAGAGAAATTTAGTTTTCACAGTTATGGAGGCTGGGAAGTCAGATCCAAGTACTAGCAGAGCAGGTTTCATTCTGCGGTCTCTTCTCTTGGCCTGTAGGCAGCTGTCATTTTACTCTGTGTTCACATAACCTCTTCATGTGTGGAGAGGGAGCAAGCTTTCTGGCATCTCTTCTTACAAAGATAATAATCCTATAATCAGGCCGCATCCTAATGGGTTCATTTAACCTTAATTACTTCTTTAGAGACACCATCTCCAAATATAGTCACATTGGGTTTAGGATTTTAACATGTGTATTTTGACGGGACATAAGCATTCAGTCCATAACGTCTATGCACAGTTGGAGATTTGAGAGGAGCAGCTTCAAAAAAAGAGTTTTATTGCATTATGTAATATAGCAAATTGCACAAGTTATATTTTATATCTCTTTAATTTTTTAATGATAAGAGAACTCTATTGAAGTGTAATCTATATACAGTAGAATGCATACATTTTAAGTATACAGCTTACAGTTTTTGACAAATGTATATACACTTCTGCTGCCATCACCTGCATCAAGATACAGATAATGTCCATCACTCCCGAAAGTTCTTGTGTTGACCACGATGTCCCAATAAATACTCTGGACACCTAAGCCCAGGGGAGCTTTCTGGTTGTAGGTAGCACTACAGGAAAATGTAGAGGAAGAAGGTAACTGGGAGTTCTGGCAGTGGTATTGAGGGAGTTAGGGTGACAATTTTAAGGAGAATGCCCAGGAGATACCTCTCCAGTAAGGTGGTCTAACCACTTGAAGGGGGCCTTCTAACAATTACTGTTATGTGTATTATGGCTGGTGTACCATTTAAGTCTGATTTTCAGTCATAATGAGTTTGGGATCCTGCACTTCTCAGACTTCTCACTCTTTTGACACTGTTGGGTGTGGGGAATTCCCAAGCAACTTATATTAAACAATCATACTTTTACATTGTAATAAGACAACTAAAACTTTTCCTAAAGAACAGATAACAGTTCTTATAGGGAACTTTGCTGTGTTCTATATTAATATTTAATGGATGGAGAATTGCTTTTATAGGTTCTGCTGAGATTCTCAAAAACAGATTCATTTACTCATTCAATATTTTATCTAATATAGTTAGTCAATAAACATTTGTAGAGTTCCTACTATGTTTGGTGTTTTGAACTAGGCACATGAGAAAGTCCAGGTTCTCACAGTCAAGAGTGGAGGAGCCAGAA
The DNA here is from genome assembly GCF_040802235.1 of Manis javanica. Lineage (NCBI taxonomy): Eukaryota > Metazoa > Chordata > Mammalia > Pholidota > Manidae > Manis > Manis javanica. Next base: position 73,621,852 of record NC_133157.1, on the reverse strand, counting down.
CTGCACATGAATTGTTTCTATTGTGAGTGGGACAACTTAAAAATAGTGCTGGGCTAGAGAAGACAGGAAGAATGGGCCACCAGAGAAGGGCACAGGTTAGTAACATGGTATAAATGGCACAATTGTGAGATGGGCTATAATGGCACAATGTACAAAATATTATTGGGGCCCAATGGAGGAAGAACTAATTATCTCAGGGAGCTGGGCTAGGCTTTACACAGAATACACTTTTTGCTCTCTTAATTCTTTCCTTTTAAAAATACTTTAAAAACATTTGTAATAAAGGTCAGAAAAATGTAATAGTATCAAAAGTATTATAACCCCAAATAGTAATCTCTTGCACCATCACACCTGCCACTCCGATCACATTCCCTAGAGGCAAACATTTTAACTGTCTCAGCTATTTCATTTTGTATTGATCTACATACTTCTTAAGATTATGCTTAGAATGATATTTCTTGATTTATTATCATTTTGACATTACCTATGGATTTCTTGTTAGGATAGATGAGAATTTCACCCTCTTAAATGTCACTCACTTTTCTGTTCCCCAGCCTTCCAAAGAATATTTTGATTAAATCAATATTCAGTGCTTACATTATTATGATCATGTAAATATTGTTCACTGTAGAGCCAAGAATTTTTAAATCTTTGTTTTCCTTCTATTAACATTGCATTTTTCCTGGAGTTAATTGCTACTTTTTAAAACTTGCATATTCCTGTGTACTCATCCTTAGATAAATTTTGTATCTCTCAGAAGATTTTTCCTCCCACATGCTTAAACAAATCAAGTGGTCCCTAAGTTTCCCTTTCATCCCCTCAAAGCCCTCCAACCTTTTGCTCTCCATCCTCTAAACTGGATTGGTTGCTTTATAATTCTCCTATCCAGCTCCTACCTGGGCATTTTATATCACCAGTGACCCCTGGGTTCCTGTATCTCTCATCTTCCTTGTTTTTAGTTCATTCATTTGTTTTGCTGGAACATATCTTCCATAGTCTTTAACAAGTGTTGCGGGTTGGCTTGTGTTCTCCAATAAGATATGTTGAAGTTCTAACTTCCAATACCTGTGAATGTGACCTGATTTGAAAATATGGTCTTTGCAGATGTAGTTAAGTTAAGATGAGGTCATTAGGGTGGATCCTGGCACAATATGATTGATGTCTCTATAAGAAAAGAGACACAAACAGACATACAGGGAGAATGCCACATGGCAGTGGAGGTAGAGATCATAACATGCTCTCACGGCCAAGAATGCCAAGGATTGTTAGCAAACTCCACGAGCTAGGAGTAAGGCCCTGATTATATTCTCCTTTCCCAGCTCCCAAGAGGGAACCAATCTTGTTGACACCTTGATTTTTGGACTTCTAGCCCCCAGAACCATGAGAAAATAAATTTCTGTTTCTTTAAGTCACCTAGTTTGTGGTAGTTTGTTATGGCAGTCCTGGAAAGAGTGTATTGGAGGTAAATAGAATCTTAGCAGAACTGAAAATGTCTTTATTTTACTCTCTTACAATAATAGGTCTTTCAATAATCAAAATAAGGCATATTGTCTGGGAACAGAATTTTAAGTTGAAACTATTTCTTAATCTCATGTGTGAAGGCATATTCCCCTTAGTAGTTCTAGTGGGCTGCTGAGAATAAGACTTGTTTTCTTCTTTTAGAAATTGGTAGAATAGACTCTGTATTTTCAGTCTACAGATGTGTCTTTCAGTTGTGAGTGACTTTCTTTTACTATTTCTTTAATATAGATTTTTTTCATTTTCATTCTCTCTCCCTGGTATTCTTTACTAGGCAGGTATTTATCTTCCTAGATTGATATAATAAAACTCTTCTCCTTGTCTCTGATCCTCCAACTTTTCATTGCTTTATTATTTTTCTTGAGAGATTTCCTTGGCTTTATCTTCTAATACTTTCCAGAAATTTAAATTTTGGTTATTATAATTTTAATTTCCAGAAGCTCTTTCATGTTCCTAGATTTTTCTTTTATATTCTAAAAAAAAAGATTAGAAGTACCAAGAACTGCCCTTGGGGAAAAAAAGAAACAAGGTCAAAGAAGTCCCCTAGGAGCGGAGGTAAACTTCCTTCCTCTAGGATTATCATTACTGCCTTTCCTTTCCTTGTGTTTCCTTCTCTATTTGCACTGCTTACCATTTCACTGCCTTAAACTATTTACTTTAAAAAAAGAAGGGATGCTAATGTCCCTAACCTGATACAAATCTGTCCATAGCAATGTAGAAAGGCCTTTGCATTATAGAGATTCTGATTCCAGAAAACAAAATGAAATATATTTTGACATTTTACCTATCCTTGCTCCCAACTATATCTTTTAAAAAGTGTTGAGCTAAGATTACATTTATTCTAAAAATCTTGGAGGGGATAAGCATGTGATGAGGGAATTAGAACTTAATGGAAGAGAGCTGGTGGAGTGTTAGGAGTGCTACTATTTCTTGTATTTGAATTTCAGAAGGTGGCTTAATATACTTTCCACATCATTGTACACTCTCATTAGTGGTTTGGGCATTCCCTTTCTTATTTTATTTATTTTCCCTATTTACCCATTTCCCCCACTCCCCTTCGTCTGCCCACTCCTCTCTACTCAGGTGACCATTCTAAAATGTATGAGGTGGAACCTTTAATTATGTTTGTTTTTGTACTATGTATACTATTTAAATATAGGCATTTAAATTTACTAAAATGGTGTGATGCTATAGACCTCATTCTGCATTATTCTCAAAACTATGTTTTAAAGATCTATCCATGTTGCTGTGTATTTATGAAGTTGATTGCTTTTAATTGATGCATAGTATTCTATAACATTATATTTATTCATTCTTCCAAGTAATGGATATTTGTATTGCCTCCAATGTTCTGTTCCATAAATGACCTTATGAAGAACATCTTTGTACATGTCCCCTCAAGAACTTCTGTGAGAATGTATCTGAGAATATATGCTTAGTCCTAGCAACATGTCTGCTTATTTTCACAGCATATTGCCAGACACAGCTCTAGAATGTTACACCAATCCACACATACACCAGCAGTTCAAAAGAGCTCCCATATCTCACATCCCTGCCAACATTCATATTATCCAGTTTTCTAATTTTTAACAATCTGGTGGGGACAGGATTATGTCTCATTGTTTTATTTTGCATTTCTGTAATCACAAATGAGTATGATCATCTATGAAGATGTTCCTCAAATTTTTGTGTTTCATTTTGTGTGACTTGTCTGTTATATACATTTTTTGTTTTGCATTTTTTTCTATGGGGCTTCCTGTCCTCTTGATGAATTACAGGAATTCCTTCTTTGCTGTGTGTTAGTGCCTTCTTAGTTCCAGATATTGAAAATGTTTTTCTCAATCCATTAGTTGCTTTCTAACTTTGTCCATGGTTTCCTTCATAGAACTGAAGTCCTTAATTTTGAAGTAGTCAAATTAATCATTTTAATTGTGCTGATGTTTGCACAACTCTGTGAATGTGCTATAAACCATTGAATTGTACACTTTAAATGGGTGAATTGTGTGGTATGCAAATTCCATTCACTAAAGCTCTTACCTGGAAAAAGAAGGTACTGTTAGATCGCCTCCCCAAAACAAAAAGCATTACTCAGAGTCCTGGCCTACCCTAAAAGATAAGAAAAAATGGGTCTATGACTGGGAAAGAAGGAATAAAATAGTTGTGATTTATATACATTATCACCTACATTAAAAAACTAACAAAATAAACAGTAAACTATTAGAGTATCTGGATATAAGATTAACTTAAAAATGCTTTACAATAATTATCAACCAGAAAGCATAACTAAAAAAAATTCATAGCAAAATAATTAATAAAATATCTAGGAATTAATAAAAAATTCACAATACCTCTGTGAAGTAAACTATTGAAATGGATAGAACAAATCTTAGTAGAGATTTTTCATGCTGTTGGTTGGGATGACTTAATATTATAAAGTTATTATTCCTCCCAAAATTAATATATAAATATAATGAACTCTCAAACCAAATTTCCAGGTGGGTATTTTAATTTTCTAAATGTTTATACTTATAGCCAATTTTAAAAGTCAGTTGTTAAAGTTTCCCCATTAAGTATTTGTCATACGTTTTTGGTATAAAACTGCTATCTAGTTAAGGAAGTTTCCTGTTTGCTGAAATATTTTAAAATAATAAATTTAGGTTTATGTTTCAAAAATGTCTTTATGTGTCTACTGAAGTAATTATGTGATTTTTCTCCTATAATGTATTATTATGGTGAAGTGTATTGATAAATTTGCTCAGGTTGAACCATTCTTGATTCCTAGAATATACTGTAATGATTTGAAATGATTTTTAGAATATATTGATGGATTTTCTTATCTAATATTTTATTTGGGTAGTTACACCTATGTTTACAGGTGAATTTTTTCTTGCATTATGTTTCTTTAGTTTTGAAATTAATGTTATAATAGCCTCATGAACTGAGCTGGGTTGCAAGTTTTATGGAACAACTAGCAGAAGATTAGCTATTCCTTTAAAGTTTGTTAAAACATCTATAAAATAGCATTCAGTATTTTCCAATTTTCTGGCTCTTTTTTAGTTGCTGATTCCAGGATTTAAAGATTTTTCTGGGATGTCTGTCTCTTTATCTCTGGCCTGCCTTCCTCTGCCTAGAAAACTCACTATTTAATTTTTCAAACAAAGTGCATGCATTACTCTGATTTTTAAGAAAGTTAATGTAAAACTATAAGGAAAAGCATTCATCACATGTCTCTGTAAAATCTACAAGTAATCCTGATAACAGAATCCAGTGTTAAAAACAGAATTTATGAGATTCCCATTTCTATAAGTTTAACAAGACTACAGACTAGATACTTTGAAATGCCCTCCCACCACAAAATATCCAAATGATGGATAAATTGGAGTAAATCTACTTTTAAATACATCGCTAAGCTCAAGGAGAATAAGGAAAGTACCCCCTGCTCCCCAAAAGAGACAGAAATAAATAACATGGACTGAAACTAGAATAGTGAATCAAGGCAGTCAGGTGCTCCAGAGCTGACCTGGAGGTGGGGGAGTGGCCAGGAACCCGCACTATTTCACCATCTTGTCAGGAGCAGAAGCTTCTTTTAGTTCCTTTGCAAATATGTGAAAGTGCAATCAATACCTTGATAAGATTTTATTACTATTACTAACAAGGTGTTCTATAAATGTATTTCTGTTCAGACATCATTCTGCCACACTGGGAGTTCATGTTTCTCACATGCCAACTGTAGAAGTTCTAGCAGCTGCCTGGCATTATTTTTTTTTCTGTGCATAAATAAAGCCATCTGAGTAAATATTGTAATTAGGACCATAATGGCACATTTTGATTGCTCTTAATAAATAACACCAAGCAGAATTGTTTCTTAGATGTGACACTAATGATCATTAATAGCCAAACTGTTCGATTTACATCAGAATGTCTTGGCTGCAAATTTTTGTGAGTGCAAACTACCATGCTATCAAAGCAAAAAATATAGGCAAAACTTTCTGTAATTGCCTCATTACCTTAGAATAATCTTCCGAAATCCATAACCAAAAAATTCAAGAAACTAGAAGCTGGCACAGCTCAGCAGGTATTTTTGTGAAGAAAATATGGGTAAAATTGAGAAAAAAAAGAGCAAGATTGGAACATTGTTAGCAAGTCTGGGCTCCATTCAGTTTTCATTTTAGGAAATGTTAATAAAATTTGGTTAAAAACAAAAAGTTGATACCTGGTGTTAGAGTCTGAAGCCCTCTCAATTTAGATTATAGAATTTTGCTTCTTAATTATCAAAGTGGTCAGATAAAGATGGTTCCTGTTGACATCACAGAGATGTGACTCACTGCTCTTTTTATGATTACATCATGTTACTATTTTACCTTGACAAAATTCAAAAAAGATTATGACACCTTCATTTGTTTGCAGTTTGCCCTTCTCTCCTTCCTAAACTTTAAGCTTTCCATTCTTTTACTATCTTGAAATTCATTGATTCTGAACAAATCCTTTATAGACTCAAAGTTTATTTTAGCTTTCTTTAAAAAAAGAAAAGAAAAGGGGATGGGGATTTTTGTTAAAAATGTTAAAGGCCAGCTCTGCAAGAGTTCCCATGAAAGTGCAGTAGTGACAGTGGTGTCAGACGCCAAGGAGAGGGCGAGTGAGCTGCTCTGCTGCCAGTGGGAGCACACACCCTGCTGCTGCCCCATCCCAGAACCATTCTGCTCATCGAGACAGACTACTCCATTCCTCTGGACAGAGCAGGCTTGGCAATATTGAGAAGGGTGCATTGTCTTCAGCACCCTCTCCCCACCCTCCATTTCTGTCACTGTCACTGTGGATAGAGTACCTTGTACCAGGCCACAGCCCTCTAAAGCCCCCTTTCTGCCAGCCAGGATGCCCAACTGGGGCTGTGCATTCATTCACCTAGTTCTGTGTGTGCTGACCATGTGCCTGCCAGTCATTGTGTTCACCTCACTTCTTAGGGGAAATAAAAAGTGGCATTGAACTGGGTCTTGAGGAGCAAGCACTAATCTGGGAGGTAGCGATGTGGGAGAGGCTGTTCTCCTTGATGGGAACAGCATGAAAAAGTCGTGGAGATTTCCAGCTACCTGACTTAGTCAGGGAAAGGCAAGAGGTCAGATGGGACTAGAGGTAGGTTATATGATATATGGAAGCCTGTTTGGGGGTAGAAGGAGGGAGAGATGGAGTTGAAGGGGAGGTGTTGGCCAGACTGTAAAGTGCTGGGCACTGGTAGAAAAGACAGAAGAGAAATCATCCCTCTTCTCCCAAGAAACATTGGATTTTGGGAGGCAATGTCTCCATCACAGTTGTTCACCAAGTCTTTAGCATGGTGAGAATTTTAGGATAAACTGGACTGGGCATGGAGATTTGTGCACAGTTGGCAAATTATGGCCTATGGGCCAAATTCAGCCTGCTGCCTGCTTTCTGTATATCCCAAGAGCCTTTAATAATGGTGTTACATTTTTTACTGGTTGATAAAAAGCTAGACATGTGAAACTTAAGTCAAATTTCAGTGTCCGCACATAAAGTTTTATTGGAACACAGCCACGTTCATTTGTTCTGCACTGACTGCTATTGTGCCACAAGGGTGAAATTGAGTAGTCATGACAGAAAACATCTGGCTCACAAAGCCTAAAACATGTACTAACTGGCTCTGTTTAGAAAAATTTTGCTGAGTCCTGTTCTAAGCCCTGCAGAAACAAAGAAGTAGAACACGGCGAGGAAGCCCAGATCAGGTTGGAGTCCTAGGAAGGGAGCTCAAGTTCTATGGGACTTTGTTCACACACACTATAAACTGATTAAGTCTAGGGACCATGATTCCCCAGCCCTTATGCTCCTGTAGCATACTTGGATGTTATAAATGACATGCTTTTTTCTAGTATGAAATGTGTGGATTAAATAACTTATTTTAATTCAAAATGATTTCTGGGAAACTTGGAAGACTATGTTGATAGTTGTGGCTGACATAAATTCCCAGAGGATTCACATGGTAGAACAATCATACAAAAAAGGAGTATCTTTCAGAATCAGGGATCAAAATCAACAGAAATAAATTGCTGAGAGCTTTTCTAACCTTTTTAAAGGTCATCTGTCTTTATAGAACTGTAATGCCAATCACATATTTCTCCTTTACTGTGGGTAATTCTAAAGTTCTTTTCATGAGGCTGTGACATTACCTTATACCGTATCTTTAAAACATTTTTTAAGCGCTCCTTATTTTCGGGATCCACAGAAATTATAATCACATATCAATCCAATTGAAGAGGAAAATTCATAATTGTGACGGTCTGGTTAAAGAAAGGTGAGCCAAGAATGTAATATGATAGGAGAGAAAAGCTGGTTGGTCATAAGAGCACAGTAGAGTTCTTAGGGCCACCTGCTGGTTGCTGTACAATAGCTCAGAACATTCAGCATTCCTAGCTGAGAACCTCCCCTGGAGTGCTAAGAATAGAGGTTGGATCCACTAGGGTTCAATTGTAGCAAAGAGAAACAATGAGTTATTTTAAGCAGAAAGAAGTTTAATTCAGAGGTTTAACTGTGTATGAAATCAGTAGAAATGCTGGTGGAGCAGGGATGTTCTAGGATGGGCCTTTGAGAATGACTCCATGGACACGGCAGAACTTAACAGCTTGAGGAGCAACCCCCTCTTCCATTAAAGTGGGGAACCAGTAGGCTGCTGCCAGATCAGGAACCTGCTGTTGTCTCTCCTATGGCTGATTCCCGTGGAACTGGGAATTGAGGGCTCTCAGATGGATGCCTCTGCAGAAATACCCCTCCACGACCTTATTTCCCAATGAAATTCAGCCAAGAGCGCAGGATTCTGCCTCACTTCCATGTTCCAGAATTTGCACAAGTGCTTCTAACTGGAGAGCCCTCACAGCAAGAGGCCCTGGGAAATGCATTTTAGATTTCTAGCCTCTATTTATAGGAGGGCACACTAGGAGGGGTGAAGAGAATGTTGAGGCTAACCACCTGTATTCATTTCTTCTGTTTTGAATGAATGCTATTCTTTCATTAGTGCTGTTACAAATAACAACAAGGTGTCTTAAGCAACACACTTTTATTATCTTATATTCTGGAGGCCAGAAGTCTGACAGGGGTTTTACAGGACTAAAATCAAGGAGTTAGCAGGTCTGTATTCCTCTGGAGGCTCTACAGGAGAATCCATCCATTCCTTACTTTTCTCAACATCTGGAGGCTGCCTTCATTCCTTGGCTCATGACCTCATCACTACGATTTCTGTTTCCATCATCACATCATTTTCTCTGACTCTAATGTTCCTCTCTCCTTAAAGGACTCCATGATTCTAGTGGCCCACCAGACAATCCAGGATAATCTCCCATCTCAAGATCATTAATTTAATCACATCTGCAAATTCTCTTTTTCCATGTTAGGTAATTTATTCACACAGATTAGTTGCTGACATCTTTGGGGGGATATTAATCAGCCTTCCATATTGCTCTTATCCAAATTAGTGAGGGAGGGAGCCAGCGTTTATGGAATATCTGCTATGTGCCAGGAACTTCATATATATTACCTCATGGAAAAATCACAACAACCATACAAAGTGGACATTATTATTTCTATTACAGATGAGAAAATGAGACTCAAAGCATTTCAAAAATTAACCCAACATTCCACGATAGAAAGAAATACGCTATCAGGCCATGAAGAGCCATGGAGGAATCTTAAATGCATATTGCCAAGTAAATGAGTCGATCTGAAAAGGCCACATGCTATATGGTTCCAACTGTATGACATTCTGGCAAAAGCAAAACCCTAGAGTCAGTTTAAAAAATTAACGGTTGACAGGAGCTGGGGCGGGGAGAGGAAGGGACAAACAGGCAGAGTACAGGGCATTTTTAGGGTAGTGAAACTGTACTGTATACCACAGTGGTGGCTACATGATATTATGCATTTGGGAAATCCCATAGAATTGTACAACACACTGAATGAACCCCATGTAAAATACAATTCATTAATAACAACTTATCAATATTGGTTCAACTGTAGCAAATATACTACAACTAATGCAAGATGTTAATAATGGAGGACACTCTAGATAGAGCAGGGGAGGGAGCATATGAAAACTTTGTACTTTCTGTTCAGTTTTTCTGTAAATCTAAATTGCTCTAAGAAATAGACTCTATTAATTTAAAAAAATTAACAACAATAAAATACTAGTCCAGCTGGTAGGTGGCACAACCAGTAGTTAATCTCAGAAATGTTTGGCTCTAAGTGTATGTGATTCAAGTGACACTATGAGTTCTGGAGGCTCAGAATTTCATAACAAGTGGGTCTACAAGCTGGTAGTGATGATCTCATCCCAATACTCACAGGTCTGCTTCTTTCTTAGTCTCTAGGGGTTCTTGCTAAGGACTCACAGTTGATAGTGTTGAATAGGGCTTAACAGGTTAACCTCCTGGTTTTGTTTACTTGCTGGGAGCTGTTACTTCAATCATCTTGCTGCAGTAAGTTCCAGGGGGTCTAATGGCTGTTGTATACCATCTACATGTGAAATCTGTTCCTTCAGTGTGAAATCTGATTCTCCACAAGTGAGTAAAGTGCTTTCCACACACACTGGTCCTATTTCCATTGTGATAGCTTAAAAACAACAACAAAAAGGCATTGTTTTTACTTAAACTGACTTGGGAAAAATATTCATTGATAAGAATTCTAAATTGGCCAACACTTCATACTGAGAACCCCCCTTTTCACTACCCAACCTTTGAGAGGAGGGCATGGTGTTTACACAAAATCACTTGAAACTAATTTTTCTGCCCCTTTTATAATGTCTTATTTATATCTTCAATGAGATTCTATCATCAGAGTTCCTAATTACTAATACTCTCCCCTCTACCATCTTATAACTATTACACTAGTGATACTTATATAATATATATATATATTTTTGGTAGAAGGATATTGGTGAGAAAATATAGATGAATAAAAGGACAATAACTAAATAAAACCACAGAATTCTTATCACCTAGATACAACTACAGTCAACATAGGTGTATATCTTCTAGATGTTTCCAATGCAAAAATACGCATATATAGCACGTATGATTTGTCACATAAATTAATGCTGAAGACAAGCTGTCCAGGGACCCAGGATTCCCAGATTTTGTTGTTCCCTTATTCTGTATGCATGTTTCCAATTCAAAGTCTGTGAGGGCTACCTGAGCTCCAACTATCATACATATTCTGGCCTGCAGGAATAAGGAAGGAGTGAAGAAGAGCACACACATTCCCTTTAAGGACACTTCTTTATACCGCATTGTCCAGAAGTCAGTTCAGAAAATATTTTCTTTATTCCAAGCAGCCCTTTGCTCAGTTAACCATCAGCAGCTGTATTATCTCAGGAGGAAAGGGAAAATGGATACTGGTAGATGATATTTTTTGCCAAACACACATTTTTTAAAAAATCATATTATTTTTACTACTTTCCTAACATTATTTTTTTCATGTTATAATCTAACATTAATGTCTTCCTAAGTCATATATGGGGATATACATATATACATATATATATATATATATATAAGCAAAATATTTTGATGACATTTTACAAGTACAATTTATTTAATCAATTCTCTGTTTTTGAGCAATGAGTTTTTCAAGTTTTTTATATTATAAACAATCATGTGGTAAATATTCTGGCATATACATCTTTTCATGTTTCTTTGACAGTTTTTGAGAATATATTCCCATGAGTAGACTTTCTGAGTCAAATGATAGACACATTGTAAACACTTTTCACATGTATTTTTAGAAAAGGTCAGTGGCTGGAGCCGTCACGTAGCAACTCATGAGAGCCAGTTGTCTGCATTTCTTCCTAACTTTGTATTCATTGACATATTATCTTGAAAACAGCCTCTGTGGGAGTATTTACACCATGGAAATTAGCAAATGCTCCAAATCAGAGCTTAATTTTTCTTCCGGAGAGCTGATTGTTAAACATTTACTAGTACACTACTGGAAAGTATATACAAATCTTCAGTCCTAACAGTTTATGGGGATCCATTATTTTCACCTCAAAATCCATTATCAGTGCTTAAAACAGTATATATTTTGCATATATTTTGTACTTAACCAGATCAGTGTGGTCCATTATGGACAACCAAAGTTTGCAGAGATTTGGCATGATTGCACAGTAACTCCAAAGGGAGTCTGTACTTTAGAAAATTGTGATTTATAAAAATCTTTTAAATAATTGCTTTGGCACACATTGTTGATTTGTAAGGTACACAAACTTAGCGACTCACAGAGAAGAAAGGGGAGAGTGATCTGAATCTATAGGTCTTTAACTTTCCATGATCACTCCATACACTCCATTAAGCCCATAGGAGGGGGTTCTAGACCTTGACCCCCTCCCCCAACCCCAATAGCGAGCTAACCACTCTATTAATGGGATTGTGTCTTACGTGTGTTACAGTGGAATAAAATTTGGGCCACTGAGTGATCTCCTTCTAAGAAGCTTTAATTCTATGAGAAATTATAGATGGAGAGGCAGCCTGGCATAATGAAAACAGCACTAATTTGGGAGTCAGGGTCTCCAGAATTCAAAGGTCTCACTCTGATTTGCTGACCTAGCCAACTAGTTGGTATTCCATTTTCCCTCCCCACTCCTTCTAGGTCTTTCCTACAAGGAATTCCCACATAGAAGAATAAGTTTTCCACCCAGCAAGAGCATAGGTGTAGCCACTTAACCTCTAGCTAACTGTACGCTCTTAGACAAGCCTCAGTTTTCCCATCAGTGAGATGCAGGTGTGTGTGGGGGTCGCATTCAGTTTGTGAGCCCTGCAGTTCAATGACTCTATGAAATCAGTTCACCTGTAGATCAAGTGTAGTGGAGTCAAAATAGCCTCACCAGTAGAAACTAAACTCCCTTGAAAGAAGCATTTGATCTAGCTTCTACAGAGTGCTGTGTGAGAACACAATGCTAAGATTTCATATTTTATGTATGCTGTTATTCTGTTCTCCCTGGAGGAGTGCAGCAGTGATGTAAGAGGTTATTGATGAGATTATGCCATTAGGGAATGCTTGTGCCCTGTGATTGTAAGGACTATAATTCACTTATACACACAGACATCAAATGTTATTGCAAAGTCATTGGGAAAATTCTAATTATCTTCAAGCCATGTATAGAACACCTATCTTTCATTAAGCAATATGGATAGGAAGTAAGATCAAACTGTGGATCTCAGCTGCTCTTCATACTCAGCACCTGTGGAGCATTTCAAATTCTCATAAGTCTCAATGGCAGTTACCCACCCAGTGTAAGCTGGAGGGTGCAATGAAATTTCCATCACACCCCAAAAATATCTTACCACCAATGCTTTTGACATGTTTGCTACTTGAGATGGAGAAATCCTTTTTCTACATTTTTATCTCCAGTAGTCCCTTGTTAAGAATATTACAATATAAATTGGTCATTAACACTGGCCTGAGATGGACAAGGCCATTGTCAAGTTTTTTAGGGCTGCTATAAAATATTACTACAAACTTGGCATTTTAAAAGAGCAGAAATTTATTCTGTCATACTTCTGGGGGCAGAAGTCCAAAACCATGGTGTCGGTAGAATTGGTCCTTCTGGAGGCCCTAAGGGAGAATGTGTTGCATGCCTCTCTCCTAGCTTCAGGTGGCGGCCAGAAATCTTTGATGTTCCTTGTCTTATAGATGTATCACTGCAACCTCGGCCTCCATCTTCATGTCACCTTCTCTGCTCTGTTTCTGTCTCAAATCTCCCCGTGCCTTTCTCTTTTAAGGACACCTGGCGTTAGATTTAAGGCTCACCCTAAATCCAGGATGATCTCATCTCAAGATCCTTAGCTTAATTACATTTGCAAAGACCCTTTTCCCAAATGAGGTCACATTAATTGGTTCTGGGGGTTGAACATGGACGTGCATTTGGTGTTGGGGGGAACCACTCAACCTCCTGTGCTGAGAGAAGCCCTGATGAAAGGTGTCAGAGTCAGCTGTCTGGTAGACAGACAGTAGAAGGGGAGAGGGGAGGAAGGCCACCGTCCAGTCTCCACCCAGAGACGCCCATCTCCCTCAGCCCAGCCCCTTTTGCCAGGCAGCACAAACATAAGCAGCTGATACCGGTCACTGGGACCTTTCAGAGCATGCGCGCTTAAGGAAGACATCGTTGCTAATGACCCCGAGGCCATCATAATATCATTATTAAATCATTTACATTATGGTTTGGGACCCACCGTAGGTTTCACTCAGATGCTCACGGGAAAAATGACAACACAAATGAGCAAAGAGGCTGAAGGAGAGGAAGCAAAACAGAGCCAAAGGATAATGGAAGAATGCCAAAATGGGAGGGAGGAAACCAAATAAACCCCCATAAAAGACACTGTAAAAACCCAGCGAGCCACTGCCTACCTCTGGTGTCAGCCCACTCCTCTGTCTCTGCAACGTAGTTTCCTTTCACTTTGCTAAATAAAAAAAGCCCCTATGGCTGTAACTCTCTATGGGGGTCTCTTGACTGAATTCTTTCCTTTGAGAAGACAGAAACAGGAATTTCACAATCCACTGCCTGGTAACATAGGGACACAGGATAACAAATTTTGGCTAGAAGGATGGTAAAAGAAAGGTTTTCAAAGATAGCATCAAGATAGTAGGTTGGAATTGGGGGAAAGTTTGGGGATGGGAAAAGAAGTAATTTCCATTTTACTGGATGGGCATTCTGAAAGGGGATGTGATAAAGCAGGAAGAAAGCTTTGCCCTCAGGCTCTCCCGGCCAATGGCATTCACTGGCCTAACAAGTTCTCTGGTACCAGCAGAGAATTAGGAATGTGAGTAGAACTGAACTGTCAGGTGAGTGATGTTTTCTCTGACTCCTCTCTCATCTATTTATTCATCATTCATCCATTTAGCAAACATTTTTTGAGCACCTACTATGTGCCAGGAGCATGACAGTCTGCCCCTTTCTCAAGTGCATCATGGGACTTTCTGTGTCTGTTTGCATCTGCACTGGGTTTGACAGTCTATGGAGTTTCATGTTATCAAGTCAGTCACTGAGATTACAATCAAGTAGAGTTTAAGTTGCCCCAGAAAATTCCTTAAAACATCTATAGAGTCACTCACATGGTTTTCTCTCTGTCTAAATAAATGGCTCAGACATAACAAGTAATCACTGGATGAAGTTGAATGGGGCACATCCTAGGATGATTAGGTTTCTTCTTCTAACATGATTACAATTGTTTTATCTCCCCCTTTGCAAAGCTTACAGAATTAAATTTGTGAAAATTACACATGTATTTCATGTTACTCTAGCCAATGCCACATGAGAAGTTAAGAGAGATGTAGCAATTGGAAACTTCTAAACTGGATAAACCAGAGGAAACTATAGGGATATTTTGTATACTTGTTGATTTAGAAATCATTGTTGGGTGGTTGAAAGAGACATGGCGTCAGATGGGTGTGGGTTTGAGTCCAGGTTCAAATTCTTTTGTTTGATACAGGTAATCAATCCCTCAGTAGACTCAGGTGGCCTACAAAATCTGGATTGCCTCATAGTTCATTTTTCATTTTAATGATGTCCTCATAAACACCAGTCAGCATCAAAGACAATAAAATCTTTCCTGAAATCTCACAAACATGCACTAGAGAGAAGAAGTCTGTACATGGTACATAATATACCTTTTTAAAATTCCCTCTCTTATATCCCTTTTCCAATATTTCACTCATCATAGATGGCAGTTAACTAAAATTACCACTTTTCATCTCTTAAAATTCTGGGAATTCTCCCAAAATTGTTTATACTCTGGCTCTTCTCTCTCTCTCTCTGTCCCCAGCCTCTGGCTTTCTTGATCTCAACTTCTTGCTCTTTCCACATGAGATGGTTTTAGCATTTTTTCAGTTGTCTTGACTACTTTTTTCCCCAGAGCCACAAAGCACAAAGCGAATTTACCAAAAAAATCTGGGTTTAACTTGGATTTGAATTGATCAGTCTGATTTTCCTAATTACCAGCTATGTGATCTTGGGCAGGTCACCCTAAACTCTCTGATCTTCTCTTTTCTTTCTTAATTCATAGAATAAAGCCAATAATACCAATTTAGTAAAGATAATTTGAAGATTAAGTGAAATGAAGTAATATATTTTCAGATTTCTATCACAGTACTGGCTCATCTTAGGCAATCAAAAATATGCTAGTCCTCTTCTTTGTAGACAGATCTCTGTGTACAGACAAATCATAATCAAAGTCTGCTGGAATCAGATCACATGAACAAAAGCTCTAAAGGCACCAAGGCACACTTTTGCACAGCAAAAGAAGACATCAACAAAACAACAGGCAACCTATTGAATGGAGGAAGATATTTGAAAATGATACATTAGATAAGGGATTAATATCCAAAATATATCAAGAATTCTTAAAACTCAACAACAAAAAAGAAACAACCCAATTAAAAAATGGGCAAAGCACCTTTACATTTTTCCAAAAAAGATGTACAGATGGCCAAGAGGCACATGAAAAGATGCTCAATATCACTAGTCATCAGGGAAATGCAAATCAAAACCACAATGAGAATATCCCCTCATACCAGTCAGAATACCTAGTATGAAAAAGACAAGAAATAGCAAGTGTTGGTGAGGATGTGGAGAAAGGAGAACCCTTGTGCCCTGTTAGTGGAAGTGCAAAATGGTACAGCCACTATGGAAAACAGTTTGGAGGTTCCTCAAAAAATTAAAACCAGAGATACCATATGACCCAGTAATTCCACTTGTGGGTATTTACCCAAAGGAAACAAAAACACTAACTTGAAAAGACACATGTACTCTTATGTTTATTGTCACATTATTTATAATACCCAAGATATGGAAGTAACCTAAGTGTCCATTAATAAATGGATAAAGAAGATGTAGTACACACACATACACACAAAGGAGTATTACTCAGCCATAAAAAAGAATGAAATCTTGTCATTTGCTATGACATGGAGGGACCTAGAAGGTATTGTGCTAAGTGAAATAAGTTGACAGAGAAAGACAAATACCATGATTTCACTTACATCTGGAACCCTCAGAACAAACAAACAAAACAGAAATAGACATAAATACAGAGAACAAACTGGTGGTTGTCATGGGGGAGGGAAAGGGGGCTGGGTGAACTTTGATTTTGTCTTTTTGGCCTCTTCTAGTTTCCATTACATGAAATTAGGAGTTATTATTCATCAATGGTATATTTCCACATGGCCAGAATATGCCCCATATTCCAGTACAATGTATTTTAGCATCATTTATGCCATGGTATCAGTATATAAGAAGTATTTAGTCAACTAATAGATTTTTAAATTTATTTTGCTTCCATGTTGGCTTTACATTCAAAATATTTCTCTATTATTATTGTTATTGTTATTATCATTTTCCTTTTCTTATCTCCATGGCTACCTGTCTTGGACTAAGCCATCACCATCTTTTGCATAGATGACAGGATGGACCACTGAGAGATCTGTGACTCTTTCCCCCAACCCAGCAGGATTGCTCCACATAGCAATTGAAATGGGCTTTAGAAAAACACACATGAGGTCATATTACTCTCCTGAAGGTTTCCCATCATTATTTTATCTGTAATAAAATTCTAACCTACCTGAAACTCGAGAGACTTAATGAGCTGGCCCTGTCTCTCTGAGTACACCTGCCTCTCCGCTCACGCTGGGTGTTGCAGCCACGCCGGCCTGACTTCTGTTAGTGCATTTGCCCTCATGCTCCATCTGCCTAGAGGTCACTTCCTCTTCATCTTTATGTGGCTGACTTCTTGTCATTCAGGTCTTAGTAGAGACTCCCTGATCACTTAATCTTAAGTAGACCTGACTGTCTCCTGGTCATTATCATATCATTCTGCTGTTTCTTCATACCATCCACTACCCTCTGACATTTTGAATTGATTGATTATTTATTTGGTTGCTTATTGTTTGTCTCTCTCCACCTGAATGTTCTGTGAGACCATATGCCTGTATGTATCTCTAGTGCCTAGAATAGTGCCTGGAACAAACAGAAAATGAACTTAATAAACATTATCTCTATGTACAGGGATTTGCTACAGACATGCTATAAAGAGCAAACAAATCCTTGATTCTTTCCCTCTCCTTCTAAGTGTCTCCCCTGTTAGGGATTGTCCCTTTCTAGTGCTTCCTGTAATCTGAGTCATTACCAGCCTCCTTTATCACAGAGAAAGAATCCAGCTTCCTGCGTCTTCCTCCTCCCCCACTCAATTTTTTCTCTACTCCAGGCTGCCTCTGCTGTGTGCAAAGTTCAACTATCTGCCTCAATTTTAATTATTCAGTGTTGAGTGAGTGTATTTGCAACACAAATATTTGAGGAATTGAAATGGTAATTAACAGATATATATTTGGTATTATTTTAAAATATCTTCTTGTCTTCCTGTTTCCTTAACTTCTGTGGCCCAGTAGTAATTCTGGTCTTAGTGATTCTTGCTTCTCCATGAGCATGTTTTCAGGTCTATGCTAACCTGAGTCAGAGTTCTGGAAGACACTGTCTTTGAATACAACTGAAAACTTCTATTTTGTTCCTTTATGGAACTTAGTGAAGGATTTCAAAAGGACATGCATTTCTTCCTATTGCTACCTGGTTAATGGGCCTCTGTTTTTTAAGGCTTCAGCTAGAAAGGAATTGATCAATAGTTGTAATTGTTTGAAGACCTGCCATGGAAAGAGCCTGGTGTTGGAGGCACTGGGGGAGATACAGAGAGGATTAAGACCAAAGCCTGTGCACTGGCCCCTTCGAGTCCCACCGGAGGGAGGAGGTGTGAGGACCAATAACAATAAGATGGCATAAAACATTTGCCATCCCGCCATGGAGTATGGCAAGGGATCGCAAGGGATTGCATGGCATGGAGCATCGCAGGGGAGCCATGCTACTCAAGCTGTGTAGAGAAGCTCAGTCTGGAAGAAGACCCCCGTAAGGCAGGGGCCTTCACAGCTGTCTCCCTCTATTACCCACCTTGATTTTATTATTTTCCATTATACTATTGGCTTTGTTTTTGCTTGCATTGTTGCCAAGGGTTAACTAACATTTGCTGAGCAGTGTGGAAAGGATGAGAACATAAACTTCCCAAAAGCTTTTCAGGACAGTGCTCCTGAAGAATAGAACACACAGGGACCAAATGGCGTTCTTACCATAAAGTACCGAAACCTGCTGTTAGTTAGTCAAACATTGACCACCCCATTTCCACTGAGAATGCCCCCCTTGTTTACAATGCTAGTGAAACTAGTGATGGAAAGTTTTCTAGAAATAGGGTTATGAGAGAATATTGAATAGAATAACCCTGTTGACAATTAATCATCTCATGTTTTCTTCCTTCTACTACTTCTATAGTTTTTCTTCTTTCCTAATTACAGCCCTTTACTAGAATTTGTGCCTCATACGTGAAATTACCAAGTACCATAATTTTCCAGGAAGTAAAGATACCTCAAAACAAGTGCTGGGCATAGAAGTCACAGAGCATAAATCTGCAAAGAAGTGAAAAACTAACCTTTTCAAAGAATATTACTTGTCCCACACCAGCTTTACATCTCCCTGTATGGCCCCGTAAGATGGCTGGTTAGCCAGAGACGGGTAAGATTCCTCAAGGGAGGAACAACCTAAGACAGGCACAGTCGCAGGGGGGCATCAGATGAGAAAAAGGGGGCCAACAGAGGTGAGGCTTAAAACCTCACCCCCCCAGTTTTGAGAGAAATCTTCTACACCTGTGGATTTTTTGTTGCCCTTGTTCAGCTTGGATTAAGACCTGGTCTGTAGGCACAAACCTGATCATCTACACCTGCCTTCTTACAGCTCTAAATCATGCTTTCTATCTATATCTTGCATTTACCTACTACATTAACATTTTATTAGATTCACATATAAAGTATAAAAATCAAATGAATAATCATACATTATATTTGACATGATTTTTTTATAGTTTAAGGTTTGTAGTTAAAACAGAAACAGTTTCTATGATATGAATGCTCTTGCATTGTTCACCATGTAAGAACTTGTTTAGTCCCTGCAGTAGTGGAGTCATAGAGACCTGTGTAGCATATGTCAGGGAGATTTTGGTATCCACACAGAAGAAATAGAAATGTAAATAAAAAGGGGAAATTTAGTTTGCTGCCTACTGTGCCCTATAAAGGGGTATAAGGTGAAGATATGAGTTTATGATTTTAGATTGCTTATAAATTTATTAAAGCTTCTAAGAATATTTTTGTGGGAAAGAATCCTAGCTAACTGTGGCACTAGGTGACCTGTATTTCACCCTGAGCTGATAGACTCCATAGTCGCTGCTACATACTGCACGCTCCTACAGTCACATGCACTACTTAGAAACTGCGTTGCATAGAAACGTAAAACACAATAGAGTACATGTTGATAGGAAAAGTTTTGGTCAAAGAACAAAAAAACAATCACTTGTCTAATGCTTGAACAACCATGAATAGATTAGAAAGTAAAAGAAAGAAAAAAGCTTGCCTATACTTATTAACCAACTGCCTATACTAATTAATCATCAGAAAAACAAAAAATTATCATATCCTTGTGCAAAATGGTGTAAATAAAGCTGTCATCGGCACTTTGTCAAGAGACTGCCTCCATCTGACTCCATGTCCTGTCTCTTCATACGCCGACTCCGTCCTGCACCTTCGGGCATCCCACCCCTAGGCTGGAGCTGGACTCCGGCACCATCCCCAAAAGCTGCCAGCTGTTACTGAATGGTTTTGGTGATCTCTGTAAGATTTTCCAAACAAAAAAAATAAAGACTCTCCTCTGTGGTTGTACATAAGTTTTTCAACTATGGAGAGGAATGGATCTATATCAGGTTTTTTTGTTGTTGTTATCTGAGTAAATGCTCAAATTAGGTTTTCATTGAAGTTTTGGTGTGATAATAGAACAGGCGGACCAACTAGAGACTCTACGTTCTAAAAGTGTTTTCAGAATAGTTTTCTTCTTCATTCATGGAAAGCAAGGTTTTGAGGACTGGGGTATGCGAGAAGGAATCCAGAATCCAGAAAAGGTAGGACCTGTGCCTAACTCAAATTTCTCAGTGAAGTCTAGAGGGATATTGCATGAATCCTTGAGAGTGGACAGAGCATTTGGATGACAGCATTTCTCAAGTGGTGCAGTTCCAAGCTCTGTAACCCAGGGAGTGGGTCAAGGAAGGCTTGATACACATGTTCATTGGGAAGCAAGTCCTCAACACTCACAACCCTAATTAAGTAGGAAACACCTTGTGCTAAGGGTCAAAGACTTGAGATTCAGTGTGATGCCCAGGCTGAAGAAAATACAACTAGAAAGACAAATGCTGCATCTGGGTGCTTGACTGCATGTTAATGTAATTAGATTTTTTTTTTCATTTCCTCTTGGAACTCCACTGGTCTTACAATGGAGAGATTTAGAGTAGGGAAATTCAGAGCAAAGAATTTTTTGCCCTCATTTAAATTGATGGTTTGTTGGACTTTTTAAAATATTACCTTCTATATAGTATTTCTGGAAACACATTGAATACTGAATTCAATACTTTTTTCTGAATGAAATATCACCATTGTGTAAGAAGAAAGATCAAGAGTCTTTGTTAAACAATTTAGCAGCATTTTTAACCTGGAATTTGAGGCATTATTTTAGGCTTCTATCATGAATAGATAATTCCTCTAAGGACATCAGCATTTGAAACCTAAGAAACCAGATACCTTGAACAAATCCTGCTAATTTTTCTCTTTTCAAGCTTGTTGGTTTACCACTCTTAATTACTGAGCTAAAAGTTTATGTTCTTTAAATCACATTATTATTTTTTCTGCAGGAAAACATTTTTATGCCATCTCAATGTAATCCCTTTGAGTTCTGCACAAACAGGTAAACTACAAAAATATTCAAAGACCTTTGTTGACATCTTTTTCATGTTCCTAATGGATATATAATGATTGTATGATTTAGTTTTATAGCTATAGAATTTTAACGTTGGAAACATCCACTCGAGTCTCCCATTTTTCCTAGGAAACAACCTGTTGATGTTACAGTCATAATCCAAAGGACTAAATCTCAAGTCTCTGACCATCTGCACATGGCGTTTTCCACGTCATCAGGGTTGTGGAGGCGGGTTGAGGATCCGGGCTGTGTAAAGGAGTACATGGTAGGGAAGAAGCAACTGCTTAGCTGAGCCATAATCTATGGCAGGAATTTTTAATGATTTATGATCCCCAAGCTTTTGGGACCTTTGCCTCTTTCCTTCTGGTGAATCTCTGGTGCATCTGCAAACAGCAGGTGTGAGAGTTATGTGGCCAAGTACAATTGGGTAAGTGAGGATGTGGACAACTCATTCTCAGGTGTGGTGGAAGAGCAATTGAAAGTGTAGTCAAGTGAGTACTCTTTCCTCATCAGTTGCCATGTTAGTATTTTTAGGTGGACTGCAATGGACAGACAGTGATGTCTAGCAGCTCAATCCCTGGGTTCCTGTGTTGGAATCCTGGTTTGACCACTGATGTGTATAATTTTAGGCAAATTGCATCTTTGTGTTTTAATTTGCACATATTTAAAAGGTGAATAATAATAGTACCTACTTTACACATTTGTTAAGAGGACTAAATGCTGCTAATATAAGATTAAATGGTATTTTGTGCTCAATAATCATTGGACTTTTTAATGAAATTTTTAATACAGTGGAATTTTAAATCCAAGATTTCAATTTTTGGGCATGTCAATAACCAATTTGGGGCCTCAGTCTTGCTGTCTCTGAAATGGAACCAGGTGTCGTCTCTGTTGTTCTGGATCTTGGAGGTTTGTGGCAAGGATAAGAGATAGACTCCCAAGACTTGGCACTAACTAGTATTCCACTTCCCCTGCAAAATACTTTCCCAATGGAAATGCGTGATGGGGCCATAAATTGAAATTTATGCTATAACTCTGAAACATGCAGTATTGTTTTGAAGGGACTGAAATACCTTCCTGTGTGAGGAGAGTGTGTAGAACTTGAACCAACCACTTTGAGCAGGGTAGTTCGAAAGGAAGCGGAGACATTAAGACCATCACTCCTCATCTTTAAGCAGGCTGCAGACCTGAGGCAGGCCACTGCCTCATTATCCTGATGACTCATAGATCCAGAGCACTTCTCTCCTCTGCTGTCCTTTCAAATTAAATTCATTGTTCTGCAAGATGTCTGCAGTTCCCAGAAATGACGCAAGTGTATGTGCCCTATTCAAAGCCAGACATTCTACTCTCAGAACATTCTCCCAGCAATCTAGGCCCTGCCACTTGCTACTACAGCCACTGACAATTCCAGTAACCCCTCTTTTTCTTTCTTAGCAGAAGGTCAGAGAGGATTGTGGCTATACAAACTCCTTTTTAAACAAGGCTTCCAAAGCCTATCCTAAAAAATGTGGATATTCCTGCCAAAACATGTAAGAAAACAATGAATTCCTTTTGATATTACTTGCCACAATGGGTGGTATTTGATCATCCACTGGGAGAAAAGCAGGCATATAATAGTTGCTTAAAAGCTAAATGAGGGACACTAGTTAGTACATATTAGTTAACAGTTAATGCACATTAATCAGTCTTCAGTCTCTTGTCTTCAAACAAGCTTGAAATGCTTTTAAATCCAGTCCAGGTGAGAGGCACGGTTTCTTGAACATCTTGTCACATGAAATAATTTAAAAGCAGCAAATATAACACAAAGTAAAATATATTTTATGTAAACATATAAAAGCAGCAAGAAGACTCCACCTGTCAGAAGTGTGGTTGGTCAGTATGAAAGTTAGCGTGGAAATGTGCCCAAAGGGTGAGTCAGCAGCTTCCATGCCAGCAACATGACATTTCTGAAAGGACGGTTTTGGTCAGGTATTTTTTTTACCAAATAAAAAGCTCTCCTTATTATTCCCCCTTCCATTGTTACTATTTTCCAATATGTATAGGGATATTAGCATCTGATTTTTTATAATCCTTTGAAGAAGCCATTATTTTCTCCATTTCACAGATGAGGAGAGTGATGATCAGAGAGGTCAATGAACTTGCCCGAAAGCACACAGCCAGCTGTTAAGTGCAAGTTTTGTGGTATGCTGGTCTGACCTCCAGGCAAGCTGGCTCTGTTACAGAAAACCTGAGATGCCCTCATCATGGCACTGACTGCAAAAAGAGCCCCGGCATGGAAGCAGTGCTGGGGTGTTTCTACAAGAACCTGAAAAGGAAAGACCCAGTACCATATGGGGTCAGGCAGTGGTAATTTGGGACCATCATGTGCACAAACCTTGCCATAAGAAACTTACCTTTCATGAGTAATGAATAGGCAGTCAGACATGTTATTGCTGAGAAATATTGCTAGCTGGAGTGTCTGCAGTGCCCTTTCCTGAAACAGACATCTCATCGTATGAAGCCCAGGTTCCAAAGCATGCATACTTGATATAGTATAGACACAAATTATATTATCTATTGTAATATATATTCTATAATATAATATAGCAATTTCACATTTTTACTGACTGCTGATCCATCCATAATTGACCCAGACATTCTTCTCTGTTGGGTTCTCTCTGTAGAGACCTTTGTTTCCACTTCTAGCTGCAGCAATATGTTTCTGCTCTCCTTGACAGACCCTTTGTAATAACAATAATGGCAGCCATGGGCCAGCATTTGGGTACTTTGCATGTATTATTGCATTTAACTTGGACAACTACCCTAAGAGGAACAATTATTCCTATTTTACAGATGAAGATGTTGAAGCTTAGAGAGGATAACTTGCCCAAACTTACTGAGACTGAAAATGGCCAGGTGTTCTGATTATCTATTGATATATAACAAATTACCCAGAAATCTAATGGCTTATAGTAACAGTTGTTTCATTGTATACCACACAATTTTGTGGGTCAGGAATTTAGGCAGGGCTCAGCAAAGAGAATTTAATTCTGTTCCACATGCCATCAGCTAGGGTGGCTTGACTGGTGTCAGAGAATCTCTTTCTAAGATGGTCCATCCACATGGCTGGTAACTGGGCTGTTAGCCAGAGTTCTTAGTTCTTCTCCATGTGGCTCTCTCCATGTAGGTGCTTGCGCTTCCTCATCACATGCTGGCTAGCTTCCAAGAATTCCAAAAGACAAGAAGTAGAGCCTGCCAATCCCTTAAAGCCTGATCCCAGAAACTGTCATGGTGTGGCTTCTGCTGTATTTTATTGTTTAGGAAGTCATGGGACTCATATAGATTAATGGAGAGGAAAGGTAGACCTGGCCTCTCATTGAAAAGAGTGTTAAATAATTTGCAGCCATGTTTAATCTACCTCAGCAAGAATGGGAACCCCAATTATAGTCATGACACCATATTGCATCTCAACTAGTACAATATCAGGTGCATTTCTCAATAACTGCATTTATCTCCTTGTATCATAGTAACTAGACTAAGAGCTCCATGAGCTACGTGAGGGAGGGATCTTGCCCTATACATCTTGGGTTAGGCAGGATGCCTATCTGAGTGTAATCAGTGATTCATAAATGCTGAAGGAATGAATGACAGGGAGGTGAATTCCAGTCCTGGCTCTGCTTCTTTTCTAAGCAGTTCTGTTAGTCCAAGCAGGATATTGAACTACCAAATGATGTAGGGTATCAGTTATATGCTATGTAGAACAATGGCTTCTCAATGTCCATGTCCTAATCCTTAGAACCTGTGAATATGTTAGGTTATATAGCAAAAGAGAATTATGGTTGCTAATCAATAGATCTAAGGTGGGGAGATTATCCAGGAGTATGCAAATAGGTTCAATGTAGTCACAAGGGTCCTTAAAAAGTGGAAGAGGAAAGTAGATGAGTCAGAGGGAGACGGGACTCTGGAAGAATAGTCAGAGAGATACAACATTGTTGGCTTTGAAGGTGGAAAGTGGAGGAAGGTGCCATGAATCAAGGAATGTAGGAGGCTCCTAGAAGCTGGAAAAGGCAAAAAAAAAAAAAAAAATGGATTCTTCCCTAAGCTTCCAGAAAGGAATGCAGCTCTGTTGACACCTTTAGCCTGGTGAGACCTATGTTGGACTTCTGACCTACAGAACCAACCATAAGATAATGAATTTGGGTTGCTTTAAGTCACCAAGTTTGTGGTAATGTGTTAGAGCAGCTTCAGTGGTCATTTCAGAAAGGCTTCCTGGAGGAGGTAGATTTGATCAACTTTTGCAGAAACATTGTTGGTGGAGAAAACCTCTGGGAGGTAGATTGGAATTTGAGTCCATCAGAAATATATTTTTTAATATTAAGGCTATATCATACTTACCCAGAATGTTTAAAATCAGAAGTGAAAGGGATAAAACTATTATCTGATTGTCACCAAATTCTCCAATGGCATCAGAGGCAAGGAAATCTTGGGAGTTTTCTCTGAAATGTTACTTGAATTGTGACCAACTTCACAGGCTTAAAAGCTGATAAAACACTTGTTTTACCTGGATGGTTTTTAATTGCTTAAGTCAGCAAAGAAACAGATAGAATCTGCAGCTTTCATACAGCTCATCACCTGAATGTGAACTGCAGCTTAATATTCCTATCAGCTTACTTTAATCAGATCCATAGACTCTGCTGATTTTTTTCACTAGGTCCTCCTGAATAAAAAATAACTGAATAATTACACATACACACACATGCACACACAGAGAGTACAAAAACCCTTCTCTATGTACATCTACTCATTAAAATATATTTATTGAGGATCTGTATATGGCATCAACTATGTTAGGAGTACATCACTGAATAAGACCAGCCAGGTCTTTGTTCCCATTGAGCTCACAGCCTGGTGGAGAACACAGAAAATAATCAGGCAATTTATAATAGAGTAGAAAATATAGGTTGCTATGACAGGATATGAAAGGGGCAACTGATTCAGTCTGGAAGTAGAAAAAGAGTAAGTCGGGGGAGACTTCCTGGAGGAAGATAACTTCTTAGCAGCATCTGCAAACCCTGAAAGAGTGTTTAAAAAGGGAATTCTCAGACCCAGTAAGCCTGAATTCTGGAGATGAGGCACTGGAACCTGTATTTTAGTAAGTTTACAAGTGATTTGGATACATTGGAAAGTTTGAGAACCAGAGGATCGTACCTGGGCTACACACCAGCCTCACCTGGAGCACTTTCACACCAGATTGATGCCGTGGTCCAACGCCAGAGATACTGATCCATTTGGTCAGGGATAGAATCAGGGGATCAGTATTTTAAAGCCCAAGTGATTATAATGTGATTTTGATGTGCGGTCCAGGTTGAGACCCCTCCTCTAAGCTGAGAGCTGAAGCATGAGTTAGCCAGGCAGTGGAGGTTAGTGAAAGGGCAGGAGGGGTATCACAGCTCAGATGTAAGAGAAAGTCTGAGGTCCGGGGTCTGGTAAGGCTAGAGAGTAACTCAACAAAACTCCTTGGCTTAAGGTAAAGTTCACAGCTATAAATGTAAGTGTTTATTGCAGTACTTCTTAAACTTCAGTGTAATAGAAATTATCTGAGGATCTTGTAGAAGCCCCCACCCTTACGCAGCAGGAAGGTTATATTGCCCCAGCTCCACTTGAGTATACATACCTGACAGTGGTTGGGGACTGCAGAAGGATGTACCTATGCATCAGCCCAGGACCCCCCTAAGGGCGCTCAGTTGGGGTGAACTGCGGATGCCGGTTGCTGGATGGGTATGTGTTGAAAGTAAGAAGGAAAGATGCAGCCTATCAGAACCTCCCAGCCTGTTCTTCTGATTGCTTTCCATCAAGGTCGTACTGCTTTTAGCTCAGCAATAACCCCTCACCCCAAATCTAGCTGAGTGCATTCCCTGGCCAGGCCGGCAGACCCAGCCTATTAAGTGACTGCGGAAGCTCTCTCTAACGTGCCAGCCAGTCAGGGAGGCGCTGGTCGAGGAGGGGGCTCTCCGGGGGCCTCTTTCCCTTCTTGCCACCCCGCCCTGGCCGACAGCAGCGGTGCCTGCGGCAGAGCCTGACTCTGCAGCAGCCCCTTGCACTTGGCTCGCACTTCTGGGCGCTGTCCATGGTTGCAGCATCTTTCGGCGCGCCACGTCAGGAGGCCGCAGCGGGGCCCTGCGATTGGCGGAGAAGCCCCTCGCCATCCCAACGCCCCCGCCCCCGCCCCACCGCCAGCTCCGGCCCGGCAGGCGCGTGCCAGCCAGCGTGCGGGCCGCGCCCTGGGGCTCCCGGGCGGCACACCCACTTTCCTTATTAGGGCAGAGCCCGGCGTCCAGAGCGTACGGCGGGGCGCGGGGGTGGGGCGGGGAGCCCTGGGACGCGACAGGCGAGGGCGCAGCCACAGCCTCAGCCGCCTCCGAGCGGCAGGAGGGAGCCGCCGGTCGCTGCGCCCAACCTGCTACTTTCCCGAGACTTGGCTCCTCTCCCCTGGGCGGAGATCTTACTCGGCGCCCCTCGGGTACCCCTGCTCAAATCTCTCGCAACGACATGGAAGAATTTTTGCAACGCGCCCAGTCTAAACTGGTAAGTTGAGGGGGCAAGGTTGTGTGCTTGCTTGCGTGTGTGCGAGCTGTGTGCGTGTGCTAATGGAGAGGAAAGGACATTGCAGCAGAGACAGAAGCAACTTTGCTACTTAGTTGTCAGGGTGTTCGGGCTGTCCCCGAGAAAGAATCTCTGAAACTCTGGTCCTTACAGCAGGCAGTCTGCCTCCAGAATCCTTCCCCACCGCCAAAGTGCTGAGCTGGGGTGGGCCTGGCCTGGGTGAAGTTGGGTCCTGTGTGCCCAGCTTTGGTCCCTTTGGCTTGAGGTTGGAGGCAGGCGGATCTAGCCAACTCTGCAATTTGCTTCCAAAGGCTGGAGGATGGATGAATGGGTGTGGTGCTCCTTGTGAACAAGAGCCCAGCCTTCTGCAGATACACTATATGTAGGTGGAAAAGGAAAAAAAGAATCCTTTAGAACTGTACATCCGCTGAAGGTGGTGGCAAAATGTGAGGAAGGCAGGGTGCTGACTAGGAAGGTCATGTGTGAATGCGGTTTACCCAAGCATCCCTCACACAGAGCTTGCTCCTTGGCAGGAGGTAGGGGTATTTTAGTGGGAACTGTGTGTCTCTCTGGTCCCTACTCAGATCTGTAACTTGAGGCAGAGGCAGAAGGGGAAAGCCCCAACTGTTGCTAATGATGTGAGATCTGCCAGACTATTGTTCTTCCGGGAGGACACCAGCTTGTTGGCTGGGTGTGTTTAACTGTATGGCTGTCCAAAGAGTGAACTGTAATTTCTCTGTGTATGTTCACAGTTGCTGCACATTCTAGAAAAACAGATCTAGCAGTTTCCCAATCCCAAATTGTTTGGCTTTCCAAAATATAGCATAGCAGTAATAAATATAATGGAAGGGTTTCTGTTTTGGCGCTCAGGAAAAAAGACTCTGTCCATTTGGGAGCAATATATTTAATGAACAGTGAAAGCATTTTTTATGGGTCTGGCATATGAAGAAATGCATAGTTTATGATGCCTTTAACCTTTAAACCTTCAGAGAAGCCAGAATGTGAAGCCTGCATTAAGGTGATGTCTTAATCACAGGGCAGGATATTTGCAGGGTTATTACTGTAAACTCATTAACCCTCAAACAACAAAGGGAGGACAAATTGAAGTGTGATTCTTACAATGATTTAACTGGAAGTATCTTTAAAAGGACCCTTCAAGTTGATTAATGCTAATAGAAGTACTTTGTTTTTTACCTTAAGCCTCCCAAATTGTTGAACATTTGTGGGCATTTCAGAACTGAAAATGTTTGTGATCATTTCTGTATTTAATACTTTTAGTTTTACTTGAGCACATGAAGGAAAATACTGACTGCAGAAACTCACTTGCATTTCTGGTAGTGTAAGTGCACTTTTCGTTCTTCACCTAAGAATGAGTGAGAAATGATCAAAAAGGAAAGTCAGTTTTTCTTTTTGTGTAGATGAAAATGAATGGCAATCAATGATAACACAATTTTAGACTGCACCTCTGCTCCATTGCCATAACATTTATTTTTACAATAAGTACTTAGATTGTGGGGTCTGGTGTAAGTAAGAAGTTTTTCTTATTTCTGAAGAGCAATTGCTCGAATGGAAAAGTTCCCTGTTCCAGGGCAATCAGTTGAAAGTAGTGGGTTTGTTTATTTACCAAGTCCCTTCATTAGAGAGCAAATGCTCTACATCATTAAAAAAAGAAAGAAAAAGAAAAAGAAGTGGTTTGAAATACTGTTCCTAGTTTCCTGCTTTTGCCAGAATAATTACAACTAATTTAATTTTTTCTTGGAATAGGTTTACTGTTAGAGATCAGATTAGCCTCTTGTGTTCAGACACAGAAAAGGTATTTCAGTCACTTTTAGTGTCACATTTCCTTTGAAAGATTACATTTTCTAGATAAATAAAATTTTTACTTAACATCCAACATTCAACTATAATAGCAGATAAGCTTTTGCTTTAGAGGATAGATAGTCTTTGTTTAGCAGAAAAAAGCTAAATCAATAATTATGGCATTCATTTGTGAGATGTGTATTCACAATAAAATGGTAGGATTTTTAAAACTTAGGCTAATCCTTTGGAAAATATTTTAAGGAGAAGAAAATTATCATGCTGGTTTTCACTTACACCTTATTAGACCAGAATTAGATAGAGTTTAGGTGTTATGTTTAAGCGGTTTTCCATCAGAAGTTAATAAAGATTTACATTTGCTCATATGTAGCAAAAGAGTTTTTCAGTTTCTTGGATAATTTTTTGGTCTGTTAAACTACCTTAAAAAAGTCTAATATGCAGGTTTTTGCCTATATACCTGACTTCTTGCTTTGATATTCTATAGGCATGATGTATAGTGGACATTCGTGGACATTAGTCAGTGTTCCTTCTAAAGTCTTCCTTAACAAAACTTCATCATCACTGGAGCTAGCTAATTCCAATAGACAAGAGGAATTTTCAGTTGCTAAATGGAGTAACTCCAGTAATCGAAACTTTGGAGACATTTTTTGTGTGTCTTTTTTTCCAGCTAGGGGCATTTATTATTCATCTGTCATTGTGAGTAGAGAAGGAGCTGTCCTATTCTAGGCCTGGCCCTGTGTTGAGCAGAAATCTTTGAAGGGGAAGGGATGTTTGTTAATTGTTATCAGGTAGTTCGGAGCTTTTTTTGGTTGAAACTGGGAAAGCCCTCTCTCAGTTCTAGTTTTCATCCCAGGCTGGTCCTGCTAGTCCTTAAACTAAGGGAGATACATTGACATAATCTTATCTCCCTTTTTCCTAAACCTCCCCTTCTAATACCCACCCTTCATTCCCAAGAACACACTGTGTTTCTCAGCAATGGCTAAAATAAACCCCAAGTGTGGCTTCACAGAGATTACTACCTCCTGGCACTCAAATGGGTCCTGCCTTCTGCCTGGGTAGGACAGGCTTGGGTGCATGGAACTTCTTTGTAAAAGCCCTTAGCTGAAGCTGGAGGGCAGCAAGGCGGGTAGTCACTCCTTCCAAGCACTGTTTCCAGAAATAGTACCTTCTTAACAAATTCGGAATGACAAATAGGAAACTGACACAATGATTGTTAAAAACCATCAAGACAGTAGAGTAAGCAGTGAGGCAGTAGAGATTGTTATCAAAGGGAGATGCCTTTCACCTGGCTCCACTTCCCTGATGTGAGGACCTAGCTGTGTTTCTGATCTGGACAGCCACTGCTAGAGCTAGAAATGAGAATGAAAACACATTTTCTTTTTCTTCTGCCATGTCCACCTGGCTTTTCTCCCACCTGCCCTTTAAAAGCTGGAATACGGACAGGGATCACATCCTGTAGTTGCAGGTCAGTCTGTAAGTTGTAGCCATGCTTTCCTTTTTTAGTTACACCATTTCTACGACACTGTCTTCGTCATTCTTACTTGTATCATTTCTATGGTAAGAGAAATTGAAGAAGGGTAGGGAATTCAGGCTCCCTGCCTTAGGCTGTTATTTAGGATATGTCCTCCAATTTCAGAGTGGTCAGCTTGAAGAAGTGTTCAGGCCAAGACAACCTCATGATGGCAGTAAATTGTCCAAGTTCCCAAGTACTTTGGGGCAAAAGTGTAGTCAATGAGGATCAGAACCCTGAGGCTCTGGCTGGCAGGAAGCCAGGGTGGACAGGCTACTGAGCCCTTCCCACTGCCCGGACCCCACCAGCTGATGCAATTCAAACAGCTGCTAATGGATGGGAGTCACTGCAGCCCACATGCCCTAAGATGTAGTCATTAGCCAGCCTTGGGTGTGTGTGGGGGGTGGGCGAGGACTGGGTTGGGAGAGTGTCAGCTGCCACTGGAAGGATACAGGCACATCAGTGTCTCAGGAATGCTGTTTTCAAAGAGAGGGTGAGGATAGGGTTGCCACTACAGTCTGGGGAATGTATCTGCCGCTTCAGCCATGACAGCTGCAGGTGAAGGGCTCATTTCTGCAGTGGGTATTAGTCAGTATGTGGACTTCTAGAGAAGAAAAATTCTGTGTGACCTAAATGTCGACTTATACTCCCTGGAATGTGGCATAGGCACAAGAAAGCACATTCAAAACCCTAAATGAACAACCACATTAGAGTTGATAGAAAGGATGGGGTTTAAACAAAAGAAAGGAAAACACTGCAGCGTGTCTATAATCATCTTGACTGAATAGGAGGAATATATTCTTCCTGATTTCCTTTATAGGAGGAAGGTTGTGCATGTCAATAAAAAGAATCTTTAAAGTGACTGTTCCATACCTTTTAAGGGGCTGTCATAAGGACTAGCAGTGATGGGGACACTGGAGAAGTAGTTTCTGATGTCAGGCCATGGGATCAGCTCCCTTCCCATCATAAGCAAAGGCTGATACACTTGAGACTGCCTCTTGCCAGAGCATTCAGGAGCAGGAAACTCAAGAATCCAAAATGCTTCTGTGGATGTGACCACCCGCTCTGAGACTGATGGGAAGAGAGCCTTGATTACTTGAGTCCTGGAGTCAGCTCCGTTTCTGCCTGCCTGAGCTTTCAGACCAAGGACTGTGGATTGTCCCAGCTCCAGGGCCTGTGGAGAAGACTCATACTTTTTCAGTGTATATCTCAGAGTAGATTGGTCTGCCTTAAAAGTAAAGACTTCGTCACTGCCATTCAGATAGCACCTTGGGTCTTGCAGGATGTGACCAGATGATCAAGGACACCCTTAATCGGTGATTTGGGGAATGTCCTCTGTTAACTAGGTAAAAAGGGAATAGCTTTCATATAACCAGTTTGTTTCTCTGTAACATTTGTTCCGACAGATATCAAAGAATTGGGGGTTGGTATATAAGTCCAGGGAGCTCTGTCTGGTAAGCAAAGGTGGCTTGATGATGAACACATCACTTTTCCTTTACTTCCACTCATCCCAGGAATGCTAGCTGAGCAGAGGAAAGGATGAGGGAGGAATAGCTGGTCTGGATGAGGCTGCAAAAGAGGAAAGAATATACGGGGACCAGAGATACAAAGTGCATGGTGTGGCCTTGGTCAAGGATACATTTTGAATTTTAGGGTTTATGGGACAGTCATAGAGTTTGGAATGTCCTTTGGAAAGAAATTGGGGAGGGACAGGGCTGAACATAGTAAGAGGCAGCATTCACATGGCCTTGGATGTGACGAGCACCCTCTGGGTTTGTTCAGTATGCAACCTGCACAATCATATGTGGCTGCCCTGCCAGGAGTTCCAGACTAACCTACACCAAACCTCTGGCAGTGTTCCAAATCTGTTTCTAACAGCCCTGTGGCTCTGGGATTTAGTTTCCAGGGAAAGGTGATCTTCTTAAGAGCTGTTAAGGGGCTAATTGGTCATAGATTGCCCTGAAAAATTGGACCCGTAAAGTCTGGGTTAGAAAAATTAAGCTGATAACACAGTCTTGAGTTTTAATCTGAAAAATGGATAATGATATCTACTTTGCAGGTTGATTATACAGCCAAAATTGTGTACCTACTGTCTTTAGCACAGAACCTGGAGCAATGGCTGCTTCTCTCCATTTGCCCTGAGCTGGTCTTTTTCTGTAGTTGCTTATCTTCGTGAGTAGCCTTATTTTTCATACAGTTTCTCCAGCTGGAAACTGCCTTCCCCATCCACCACATCCCCAGGTAGTCTCCATGTCACCTAGATAACTGCGATGGGGGCTAACCAGACTCTTGCACACCCATTCTCACTACTACCAGGGAGGTGGTTGTGAAAGCATCTTTTGCATCTCACCCACCCCTCCCTCAAAACCACATAAGCACTTTCTATTGCTGTCAGGAAACAGCACTCTTAGCATGACCCTGAGACCTGGACTGGTCTGCTGTTCAGTTTCTTCTGGCTTCTTCTCCTGCTCCCTTTGGCTTAAATAACTGTTAACTGTTATCTCTTCAGAGTAGATGAAGAAGGGAAGCCTTTGCTAAATGATTCCTTCCCATCATATCTCCCCACTTCATGAATCCAAGTCACATTTTTTGGTCACGTTTTTAGATTACTTATTTCAGTTTGTCATATCTCCATCGGGCATGCTTATTTGATTTGTAGGAGTAAGAACCAGGGTCTGTGTGTGACTTTGCTCACCATTGTTTCTCCGGAGCCTGGTGCAGTGCCTGATGTTCGGTCTGTAGTTCTGTTTTTTTCTTTTTCTGCAATTAATCATGCCATATTATTGTTAATTAAGTACAGACACCCTTCCAATTATGTCACCTAGACATCATTTTACCCATTGCTCTGTTAGGTGCCAGTCTCTGGGCTCTCTCTTCAGCCATGCTGAGGTGATACCTTTTCCTTGGGGAAGAGAAATCCATGGCCTTTGCAATTAACAAAAATGTTGGAAGCTGGCTGGCAAAGCTATTGCTACTGGCATCTTTCATAAAGCATACTGCAGAGCCAGGATGTCTCTCTCTGTTGGTGATCACACCAATTCTTCTCAGGTTAGCACCTCTAGTCACCCTACACAGGTTACCAGCATCAAACTAGCTGAAGTTGGTAATCTTGTCAGTTTCCAGATCAATCAGAATGGCATCGTTCACTTGGATGAGGGATCAGGGTAACAGATGGTTTGAGCGTGACCAGAAGAGGGATTCCTTTCGTGCTCACAGGAATCTTCCTCACTTTGCACAACTTGTACTTGCCCTCCTCGGGTGTAACACCGGGAACAGCAAAGCCACCTTTGATGTCATAGATGAGACAGAAATCCTGTCCGGTCTCATCAGTGCTGATCACATCCATACAACCAGCAGGGTGGGCTGTATCAGTCTGGACTTTGCCATCAGTCTTCATGACTGCTGAACATAGACTTCTCTACTTCATTTCCTGCCAGGGCATACTTAAGTATGTTCCTTAGAGAAGGGTGACTGGGAGACATTCTCTCAGCACATGGGGACCAGTAGCTGGACAAGGAACAGACGCAGAGGCCAGTTTATCCAGCACCCATTGCTTCGGCTGCTACAGGTTCCAGGTGCTTCTTGGGACTATAAGCCATGATTGTGGGAGGCACAGAAAGAGTGAAGTGTTTTTAGAATGAATGAAGCCATAAGGCAAGAATCTTGCACAAAAGATGACACATTGTAGTAGCTCAGTAAAAGTGTATAAGTGGATGGACAGGTGCAGACGCCTAGAGATCTGAATCTGAAGAAGCGCTGGTGACACAACGAGGAGTCCAGGTTAGTTTACTGGAAGGAGGCAAGAAACATTGAGGTCAAGGAACACCATGGAGTGCTTTGCATCGCTATGTACTTCACACAAAAGGTCAGTACAAAATGAGGAGGCTAGTTTTACACATGACTGCTTGGAATCTGTAACTGTTGGTTGAATTAAAGCATGAATGGATAGGAGAGAGTCAGGGAAAGGGAATGGAGCTTTGAATGCCTCTAAAAAACCACTTTGGATAGATCAGCAAACAGAGCCCATTAGAACCTTAGGTCCTCCTCTGTGTTGTTCAAAGACTAAAAATTAGACTCCCCCAGACGCAACCAGTACAACAATCTGCCCCACCTGTTCTGCTGCTGCCTCTGGACCAGTGATAATTTCCGAGTCCTTAAGCAGAAAATGAAGACATTCCAGACTGGCCTCATTGGTATTTCTGTCCAACCCTGGCACTACAGACCTGATGAATCATCCTGAGTCAGACCCCTTGTCTGGGCAGTGGGAAGGTATTAATCTCCCTTTGCAGCTGAGGAAACTAAGGCTCAGGGAGCTTAGAGGTTTGCTGAGGCTTCAGAGCCAATAAAGAGCAGAGCCAGGGTTTGCTTCCTGATCACCTGACTACAATTCCAAGACTCTGTCCCTCATATAGTAAGTGTCTCTGCCCACCAGATCTCCTGAAACACTTCATTCTCTTTAAATTAAAAGTAGACAGCTATATTCCAACTTTTAAAAAAGTGATCAACTTGACAGGCTTATAGGAGGTGGATGGTAAGCTTGCTTTGACCAAGAGGGTTCATTTCTTTGTGCTGTTTTATTTTAAGAACACTCAGACAACTGAGTAATCAACCAATATTATTAAGAACCTGTTATGAGAGAAACGTGGGGCTAGACTGTCTATGATTTGGCTGAATAAGTTGGGAGACACTCTCCCTCTAATGCCCAGGTGATAGAAAAATCAGACTGGTAAACTACTTGGAAGATAGGGTGTGTGACCAGCTGTTAGGTTAATCGGAAATACTGTGTGTAAAAATTCAGTGAATTTTTAATGATGAGAATGTATTTTTTTTAATGTGAAATTATCCCTCATTTACCCACCAAGGTTGATAGCACAACTTTGGATTTTGCAGATTTCTTCATTGTTTTTCTCCTTTTGCTGGAGATCTTAAGGATTCCTTTGATTGGTCAATTGGTTATAAGGTGGGGGTGACACCGCAGGTGACTCAGCTAGCAAGGAGGAGAGCTGGAATTAGGGCTCCATGCTCAGCTGCACCGAGCCTACGTTTGCTCTAAAGCCTGCTGTCTTAGCAGTGGCCAGGGAACTGCAGGTTGTATGGGGCACGCAAAGGAGAGAAGAAGGGAAAGAAGAGAAAAACGGAAAAGAAGGAAGGTGGAGGTGGAATTGCAAAGGAAAAAGAAGAAAAGAAAAGAATAGATGGATTCAGGGATGGTAGGGGGGAAAATGTGGCAAGGCATGGAAGAAAATCCTCTCCAAACCCAGTTTGGCATGGATGATAAGCACCCACAGTTCACGTATGTGGCGCTCATTTATCTGGCGACATCAGCCAACCCCATGTCTCCGGAACAATGGAATTATGCCAAAGACAGCTTTCCTTTTAGGTAGGTAAAATTTATTATTGAAAATATATGTTTAAAGTTAGTTCTTTTCTTACTGGAAAACCCCCCAATTCTATCTCTGAGCCTATATGTGACTTAATATGCATTTGACAGATTATTTGTAAGCTTGGTTTTCTCATAGAGAGGTGATGGAAGAAAAGGCTGCCAAAGGCTGTGATTGCTGCTGACTTACATCAGAGGAATTGCACAAACAAAACTGCATCAAACAGAATCTGTAAGAAGTAGACCCAGGCCCTCAAAGATGCTATTTACCCAGGGGTAAATAGTGCTAAATATCTGCACAGCCTCTGGGGTAAAGTTACCCCACTGATCTTCACAGTAATGACCCTGAATAATCAAGGAAGGAAGATCATTTAAGCTCAGTGTCCTGTGTAAGGAGATTATAGCAAGCAATTTCCAAAAAATTTCCAACTCAGATAATTAAAATAGAAAAAAAAATCAAAAG
Source organism: Manis javanica (assembly GCF_040802235.1). Classification (NCBI taxonomy): domain Eukaryota; kingdom Metazoa; phylum Chordata; class Mammalia; order Pholidota; family Manidae; genus Manis; species Manis javanica. The sequence goes on along the minus strand of NC_133157.1, from coordinate 73,584,708 downwards.
GAAATTGCTACATGGAGGGTAAGCTCTGGTAGTCCAGAAAAGTCTCTTGCATAGGAGACCTCATTCTTAAGTGAAGCCAGATATGTGAAATGTTATGGTTTATAACAAGTGATCATGAGTCAGGGCGGAGAGTGATGGTGCTAAAAATGTGAGCTTGCTGGGAGGAGGCATAAATAGGCTTGTAACCTGTACAAGATGTGAGAAACTCTGCTCCTCACTCCCAACCCCAGTCAAGAACTGGACTCCACAGAAAACTTGCAGCAGTGACCAGGAGCCTGTAAAATAAGATCCCTAAGGACAGCCTGAGAGGGAGAGGCAGCCCACTGAAGACCTTTCAATCATTTAGAAGGTTTTTATGGAAGAGTTTCCAGTCATAGGAACCATTTCTTTCCCTCACTTGAAAAAAAAATCAAAACAAAACAGAACATTTAGAATAAGTGGCTTTTTCAAAAAGAGGCCCATTGATTTAATAAGGTCCTTTTTTTTTTCCCTGGGAAATATTATCAATCAATTAACTGAAGGATGCAAAGAGAAATGTGCATGCTTGCTTCTTGCTCCCCAACATGGAAAAAAACAGAGGCAGAAGTTCATCCTGAATGAATGCTTTGCTCGGTTTTGCACTCTCACGCATGTTTTCTCTAGCTAGTGGATGCCGGCTAGGTCAGCACCTGGCTTGGGAAGACAGAAGGGTCACGGCAGGTGGACAGATCAGCTGCTCCATCATGAGTATGTCTGAGAGGACATGTGCCCAGCTGCTCCCCTGGGAAGGCAGTGCTCCTGGGCCCCTTTCCAGAGAAGCAAGGGGACAAGTTGTCCTCTGGCCCCCATTATCTGCTTTTTTTCCCCCTAGTTTTATTGAAAAATAATTGACATACATCACTATATAAGTTTAAGGTGTACAGCATGATGGGTTATTTACATATATTGTGAAATGATGACCACAGTACACACAGCTAGCATTCATTCTCTCATATAGAGACAATAAAAAGAAAAGAAAGAAGAAAAAAGGAGAGAAAAATTTCTCCTTGGGATGAGAACTCTTAAGATTTACTCTCTGAACAACTTTCCTAGCTGTCGTACAGCAGTGTTGGCTGTAGTCATCATGTACATTACAGCTCTGCTTCTGGAGTCATTGCACCTTCTCCCTGGCCCTTAGCACCAGGGTTTGGTTTGCATGTAACATCTCCTGGCTGAAATACCAGGTAGGATTCTCTCACCCTTTGGCAGCTACAATATAAACAGTCTCCCAGAGCCACTGCCTTTTAGAGGGCTGGATTATTTCAGGAAAAGGTGAGCAATATTGCAGCTGATCCTTGTGGATTAATATAAGCCTAAACTTCGATTCAGAGTTTGTTTTAGTTTTTGAATATTTACCAAAATTATTAAGAGAACTTTTTTCTTCTTTGTTTTCTTTTTAGGTTGTAGGCAAACTGAAAGTATGGCCTTAGGAAATCTGTACAGGTCATAGAAAAAGATAAATAGAGGGAGAATTTTATTCTCTAGCTAAATATTCCTTCTATTATTGTGCATTTGCTTTATAAGACCCTGAAATAAGACCATGCATGGAGCAAAGCACCTTCATTAGTCTGTGACTGATCACGTGTTTGCCAGGGGGCTGAAATCCTTGGACTGTGGCCTGAAGTGCCATCACTCTTGGGTCCAGTCTCCAAAAAAAATCCAGACATAAACTCACTGTGAGTGGATGCAGATCAAAATGCCATCCCACAGCTGGCTTTTAAAACATTTAAAAAATTTAATAGCTCTCCAAAGCCTTAGGTCACACTGAGCCTTATTGCAGGGTAAATGTATTTCTCACTTCTGTGGAATTATTTCATGTCAGAATAGCCTTCTGACCAAGCATGACATGGCTGTACAAACGAGGTCACACTCCCACAGTTTCAGATGCTAGCGTTTATGTAGACTGTTTTGATGAATCTCATCAACGCCAGGCCATGCTATGACTACTTGTCCCCCTTTGTTGGGCTTCTGCTGTCAGCAAGATTTAAGCTCAGCCACCCTGATGGCTACGTCACAGTCACATGGGACACTCCCTGGCTGACTGCAGACAGTGGTGTGGAAAGAGGCGGCAGGAATCCACCTGTTTAAGCACAACATTCTATAGCCATACTTTTCTGTTAGTGATTTCTTGCTTTGAAAACTGCTGTTTTAATCACAGACCTTTATATTTGAAACTATTGTAGTAATAATAAATCTTCAATGCCAAAAACAGATGACTTCGGACTTCTTTTCTGTTTCAACCTCTGGTATGTTGTAGGCTTCATTTATTTATAGGATAATTCATATTAAAGCAAATTGGAGAAATACAGGAAAATTGAAAAGTGAACTACAAACTTTAGGAAAAATAAATAAAAATAAAACATTACCCACTTTCATGGAGATATGTCTATTGGCAATATTTTGGCAAATAGTTTTCTTAGTCTTTCTTTCCTGTGCATAGGACCTAATATAGGATGTTCATACATTTGGTATGCTGATAATTGTTTTGCTTACATTATTGAATAATTTCCTGTGTTACTGAATTATATTACAAGTCAATACCTTATATAATGGCATGCAATTTAATACAGAAAATGTACTATGTTTAAACATTTTGATTACCCCTCCTTTATTGCCCTTGTTAATTACACCTATAACAGGCATCTTTGTACCTAAAACATGTTATTCTGTTTAGGATTGTGTCCTTGAAACAGTTTTTCAGATATATAATTATTGGAGCAAAAGATATAAATATTCTTTTGTTTTTTGATATCATTAATGTACATTTACTTGAACAACATTATGGTTACTAGACTCCCCCTAGTATCAAGTCCCCCCGCACATACCCCATTACAGTCACTGTCCATCAGCATAGTAAGATGCTATAGAATCATTACTTGTCTTCTCTGTATATACTGCCTTCCCCATGTCCCCCCTCTACATTAAGTGTGCTAATCGTGATGCCCCCTTTTCCCCCTTATCCCTCCCTTCCTACCTTTCCTCCCCAGTCCCTTTCCCTTTTGTAACTGTTAGTCCATTCTTGGGTTCTGTGATTTTGCTGCTGTTTTGTTCCTTCAGTTTTTTCTTTGTTCTTATACTCCACAGATGAGTGAAATCATTTGATACTTGTCCTTCTCCACTTGGCTTATTTCACTGAGCATAATACCCTCTAGCTCCATCCATGTTGTTGCAAATGGTAGGATTTGTTTTCTTCTTATGGCTGAATAATATTCCATTGTATATATGTACCACATCTTCTTTATCCATTCATCTAAACACTTAAGTGTTGCTTCCATTTCTTGGCTATTGTAAATAGTGCTGCAATAAACATAGGGATGCATATGTCTTTTTCAAACTGGGCTGCTGCATTCTTAGGGTAAATTCCTAGGAGTGGAATTCCTGAGTCAAATGGTATTTCTATTTTTAGTTTTTTGAGGAACCTCCACACTTCTTTCCACAATGGTTGAACTAGTTTATATTCCTACCAGCAATGTAGGATGGTTCCCCTTTCTCCACATCCTCACCATCATTTGTTGTTGTTTGTCTCTTGGATGTTGACCATCCTAACTGGTGTAAGGTGATATCTCATTGTGGTTTTAGTTTGCATTTCTCTGATGATTAGCGATGTGGAGCATCTTTTAATGTGCCTGTTTGGCCATCTGAATTTCCTCTTTGGAGAAGTGTCTGTTCAGCTCCTCTGCCCATTTTTTTAATTGGGTTATTTGCTTTTTGTTTATTGAGGTGCATGAACTCTTTATGTAAGTTGGATGTTAACTCCTTATCCAATATGTCATTTATGAATATATTCTCCCATACTATAAAATGTCTTTTTATTCTACTGATGGTATCCTATGCTGTACAGAAGCTTTTTAGTTTGATATAGTTGCACTTGTTCATTTTTGCTTTTTTTCCCTTTGCCTGGGGAGATATGTTCATGAAGAAGTTGCTCATGTTTATGTCTAAGAGATTTTTGCCTGTATTTTTTTCTAAGAGTTTTATGGTTTCATGACTTACATTCAGGTTTTTGATCCATTTTGAGTTTACTTTTGTGTATGGGGTTAGACAATAATCCAGTTTCATTCTCTTATATGTAGCTGTCCAGTTTTGCCAACACCAGCTGTTGAAGAGGCTGTCATTTCCCCATTGTATATCTGTGGCTCCTTTATTGTATATTAATCGATCAAATATGCTTGGGTTAATATCTGGACTCTCTATTCTGTTCCACTGGTCTATGGGTCTGTTCTTGTGCCAGTACCAAATTGTCTTGATTACTGTGGCTTTGTAGTAGAGCTTGAAGTCAGAGAGTGTAATTCCCCGTGCTTTATTCTTCCTTCTCAGGATTGCTTTGGCTATTCGGGGTCTTTTGTTGTTCCATATGAATTTTAGAACTATTTGCTATAGTTCACTGAAGAATGCTGTAGGTATTTTGATAGGGATTGCATTGAATCTGTAGATTGCTTTAGGCAGGATGGCCATTTTGACAATATTAATTCTTCCTAGCCAAGAGCATGGGATGAATTTCCATTTATTAGTGTCCTCTTTAATTTCTCTAAAGAGTGTCTTGTAGATTTCAGGGTACAGGTCTTTCACTTCCTTGGTTAGGTTTAATCATAGGTATTTTATTCTTTTTGATGCAATTGTGAATGGAATTGTTCTCCTGATTTCTCTTCCTGCTAGTTCATCATTAGTGTATAGGAATGCAACAGATTTCTGTGTATTAATTTTGTATCCCACAACTTTGCTGAATTCAGATATTAGATCCAGTAGTTTTGGAGTGGATTCTTTAGGGTTTGTTATGTAAAATATCATATCTGCTGCAAATAGGGACAGTTTGACTTCTTCCTTACCAATCTGGATGCCTTTTATTTCTTTGAGTTGTCTGATTGCCGTGGCTAGGACCTCTAGTCCTATGTTGAATAAAAGTGGGGAGAGTGGGCATCCTTGTCTTGTTCCCGATATTAAAGGAAAAGCTTTCAGCTTCTCATTGTTAAGTATAGTGTTGGGTATGGGTTTATCATATATGGCCTTTATTATGTTGAGGTAGTTGCCCTCTATACCCATTTTGTTGAGAGTTTTTATCATGAATGGATGTTTAATTTTGTTGAAAGCTTTTTCAGCATGTATGGAGATGATCATGTGATTTTTGTATTTCATTTTGTTGATGTAGTAGATGATATTGATGGATTTTCAAATGTTGTACCATCCTTGCATTTCTGGGATGAATTCCACTTGATCTTGATGGATGATCTTTTAGATATATTTTTGAATTTGCTTTGCTAATGTTTTGTTGAGTATTTTTGCATCTATGTTCATCAGGATATTGGTCTGTAATTTTCTTTTTTTGTGATGTCTTTGCCTGGTTTTGGTATTAGAGTGATGTTGGCTTCAGATATAAATATTTTTAAGTTTATTGGTAAATCTTTGCACATTAAGTTCTGGGTGAAAATCCACCAAAATTCAAGACTGACAAGAGTTCAGAAAGGTTAACTTGTCTCATAGAAAATTTTAACAAAGCCAGGCATTGAGTTCAGGTCTCTTGGTCTGTGCTCCTGACAAATTTGAGGGGTTGTTGAGTCTAGCAGGGAGGGTGCTCTGCTCATTTAAAAATAAGGATCTGAGCAAATAATGTGAAGCTGCCTTGGTGCTAAGTTAAGACTATCATAACATAAACTCTGCCAAGCCATTTATGACTGTTACTTGAGACCATGTGGTAGAATCTGACTAGCGAGGCCACCTCCTCTTTTTCTTTCACTTTCTCTCTTTGTCTCAAACGGATTGAGCCTTTTGAAGCAGTCAGGCTAGTTGCTGTTTTAATTCAAGACACAGTATTGTGCTTCGTGACTGCTTTCATCTACATGATCTTATTCGATCAACCTTGGATAGGGTGCGTGTTTATGGCTATGTCACAGATGGGAAGAACAAGGCCAGAGAGGTGAAAGCCAGCCTTACCCCAAGGACACACAGCTGATATGAAGCAGCACTGGGCATAGATTTCAGATGCCCAAGCCTTTGCTTCCAGTAGTATTTGCAGGAACAAAAATAGGTCCATACTTTCAAAAGATAGTTGGAAGGTCTCATTCAGAGTTCGGTGGCTTGGGTTCATCTCCATAAAAGAAAATGGCTGAGTAAAAATACAGGGTGCTTTTCCAAGAGAGGAATGTCCAAAGATAAAGCACATTCATGCTGAAGCTACATTTCAGAAAAGGCAGGAAAGCCAGCCTGTTGACCTTTGGGGTTTCATGTGATGGACTCTGACAAACAGCTTGCAAATATGAGATTAATGGATGTGCTATTGGTAGAAACATGCTGAGCTCCCTGGGTGCAGGAACCAAGTGTCCCCTGTAGTGGGAAGGAGGTGGCTGTAAGGCGGGTCTCTGAAGGGCCTGTGGGCATCATCCCATGTACTGTAATGGGGCAACAGGTGACTGGACGACACTTATGTTGACCTCAGCTGAGAGTTCTATGTAATGGAGGAAGGAGACTTACGTGCCTGTAACAAGAGCTCTTTCCCTGCACAGAAGAGGTGTGATTCTGTTAAATTCTCTCTCTCTGCCCATCCTCACTATTTCTCCATTTGAATCATATACATTAACTGGCACCAGACCTAAATTCATCCCACCTTGATCCGAGAAGAAGTACTTTTAGGTCACTGTAGTTTAATGTAGTAGAAGCTGAATTCTTATCTTTGACAAAGACTTGCACAGACAAACACATATATCTCCAGACCAAAATTTCTCATCATTATGGTACGACAGGCCACGTGGTTGCTAAATTCAGTGCTCACAGAGATGAAGCTGCAGCTCCAGCAGACACACGGGTCTGTGGACAGAGGTCATGGGCTGCTTGCTTCTTTCCATCTTCTCCTTTCCAAAAGGAGAACTTAATTAATTCACACTGGCAAAAAAAGTAAAACATTCAATACCTGACTGGAAGGAAATTTAGGGAGATGGGGCTCAAGGTTAGTCTGCACTTGAAATTCTGTATTAATGAAAATGTCAGGTTTATAGGACACCAGTTGTCCTGAAAGCCCGTCTTGATTTTTTTAGAGAAATCTATTGTCTATGGGATGCTTTGTATACAGGACAGCAATTCCTTTACAGATGTCAGGTTGAGAGGCTTTAATATATGCTGAGGGAACCATATTTGGGGTGATATTTTCTTGTAAGTGTCAGGATGGGAGTGAAAAAAGCTACCGCATCTGAGAGACTTAGCTGTGTGGTTGTTAAATCATGCACATCTGTTAAATAATTAGCAAGCTGTGGGTTGAGAGGTCCTGGAAGTAAATCCTTGTGTGCCACAACTCATAGCTATCCAGCTCCTTTCTGAATGCACTTCTGCTTTTTTAAAGACAGAGCAGTGACCATGGAGGGCCAGGTAGGAACACTCCAGTTAAGCTAGTGTCTTGCCATGACAAAGATAGCTTGCTGGGCCTTCTCTCTGCCTTGATTTCCTTCAAGTGTCTTTATCCTGCTCCTTAGCCCTGGCATTCACCCCTCAGCAAAACCTGCCCTTGGCCAGCAAGCAAGGGAGTTAATACCTGTCAGCATTTACTCTACCATTGATGTGTTTTACTTCATTTGATCTTCACAGCAGCCCTCTGATACGGGCATTATTATGCCCAATATACAGAGGGGGAGACTGAGATTCAGAAACGTCCAGTGACTTGCTGTAGGTCACACAACTGATCGGTGTTAGAGCTAAATTTCTAGGATCCTATACCTGGGAGCCTTAACTTATATTTCCACTTAAGCACACATGTCAGAGGCGCAATACGCCTGCTTCAGGAGGAGGGTGTTGCAGTGCCTCTTAAGCTTTCATGCGTGTAGGCAGCATGGTGATCGTGTTAAGATGCAGGTTGTGATTCAACACAGTTGGGCATGGGACCTGGAGTTCTGCCACTTCTAACAGGGTCTCAGAGGGTGCCGATGCTGCCAGCTCCCAGACCACGATTTGAGTAGTGAGGGTCCAGAGCACTGGTTCACTGGGAGGCCGAGGACACGGTTTGTGGCCCCTTTCAGGGGCATGCTGAACTCTGGAGGGGCTGCCCCCAACTGGAGAGGCTGTTTCTCCCCAGGAGCTGCCGCCTCACCGCATTTTCCTTCTAGCAGCTACTCAGTGTAATCACACTGCGGTGGAAGGGGCTGTCTTCTGGGATGTTAAAATCAAAGACGAAGGAAGAAATCTTTAGTGCTCATGTTTCCCGTGGGAGAAGAATTGGTGTGGGAGGAGAAAGGAATCTGCAGTCTCACCGCAGAGACAGACGTCGGTCTGATCACTCATTAGGCAGGGCCTGCACATCAGCCTGGTTTCTAATGTGTTGCTGTGAAAAGTATCTAATATCCCTTATGTTTTGCCCACGCAAAACAGTGGGGCCTCGTGGCTTTGGCAAGGACATATAACCGTAAATATGTTAAGGAAGTGGCAACATCTCAGGAAGTTCAGGGCTCCTAACTAGTCCCTTTGATTGATCCCAAGAGGAAAGCAGACTGGTGGTGGCTCTTTCCCCAGCACTCGCCAGCACTCGCTGCAGGAAACATGTCTGAATCACACTTGTTTTTTTTCTTTCAAGACAACACCATTCACATTTCCTCTCACCACTGTTTGGTCTCTCTTGATCTAATCTGAATTGTTTTTTATTTTTTCGTCTTTATTGATAACCATCTTTCGGGCAATCCTTTGGCGTGTGGATGCTTATTTGTTTCTGTTTCCTTGTCCCCTGTCCCTGTTGTAATGGTGCGTTTGTACAGGGATGCTTCATTAGGGTGGTGTCCTCTATTATTTATGCCCTTTCTCCTTTGGTGGTGGCTTTTGCTTAGTCACTGTGCTTCTTAGATGTGTTCTTTGCTCACTCTATTTCACACAACCCCTCTGCCTTTTCCAATTCCTTTTCCCTTAACACAGGATTCTGTGTCTCTTAACGCACTGGGGAGCCCAGTGTGGCTTGCGGAACCTTGTGTAGTTTGGGGATGACCAGCAAACATCTTCGAGTGTTTAGGGATCATTTTAGGTCCTGCTCTGTATCAATCAGCTTTCACTAGGTTATGCTCTGCTAGCAAAAATTCCCAGTGTCAGTTGCTTTCAATAGCAAAGGTGTAGTCCCCACTCATGTTACAAGTAGCTGAGGGTCGGCTGTGCCTCCCGGTGCCTCCATCATTCTGGGGTACAGGCTAGAGGGGCAACAGCTGCCTTGGGTAGGCTGCCTGCAGGGCAGGAGAAAAGAGCAAGAAAGCTAGTATGACCCAGCAGTGGTTACTGGAGCTTCTGCTCAGAACTGGAATAAGCCACTTCCACTTGTATGTCATTAGCCAAAGCAAGTCACATGGCCAAGCCATTGTTAGTGGAGCTGGAAGTATACTTTACCCATTGGAGGGCATGTACTGCAAGGTACATGATACTGCACAAGAATATATGATCATCCTTTATAAGAAGGGTAGTTAATAGTTAGGAATTGTATTGCAGTCTACTATGTGCTCTAAAACTAAAATTTATCCTGTCAGGTGGACATTGGATAGAATCACACTTGGTCATATCAGTGGGTAGATATTCACCAACTAAAAACTTTAAGAAACCTGAGATTCTTTGGCACTTTTTAATATTAATCGATTAAAATCTCCACCAGCTATTTAGTCATCTCCCATGCCTTCTGATGGGGCTTGGGTGGGGATCATTTCCATGGCCACATTTGGGATGACTTTAGGCTACATCTGTGTCCCCAAATTAGGGATTTGAGAAGCTGGTTAACTCCTTTAGGTCACCAGGGAAGCATTTATGAAAAAAGGACTGCCTGGGGAAAATCCTTTAATGCTCTGTGCTTCAGTTTCTTCATATGTAAATTGGCAATAATGATAGATGCCCCTTGCAGTGGGTCTTGAGGATGACATGAGATAGTAGATCTAAAACTCCTAGAATTGTGTTTGATACATAATAAAAATATTTGAGTGTTTGCTATGGTGATGGTAACAGCTTCTATCACTGTGGTATCTGAATCCCTGAAAGCATACTGAGAATTCCCAAACTGCCCATTTTAGAGCTGGTAGACAATGAGAACATACGTTTCTGAGTTTAAGATTTACTTACAGATAAATGAAATAAAAATTAACACCAAGTAAGGGCTCAAATTCCTGGACTCTTGATGAGACTAGCAATAATTTCTCTTAGAGAAATTGACCTCTAGATTGCATGTTCACACCTTCCAGTCTTTGTGTGCAGTGAACATCCTTTAAAAGTTGTTACGTAAAGTCCTTGATTTATCTGGTGACTACCATGCATTTGAGGCTTGTATGAGTGGGGACAGCTACATGGCGTGCCAGGAAATTCTGGACAAAGGCAGAGAAGAGAGCTAGGACTTTTGTCTGCAAGTCAGTGGCTTGGCCCCAGAGACTACTCTTGAGGGAAACTAGTAGAGATATGCAGGTTAGTGCTGGGAGCCCGTGGGGAGGGCGGGAGGGGGATTTCACTAGGAAGCATAATGAGACTTGTGGCCTGGACAAGCTGCTTCTGTCCCATCAACTCAGTCTGAGCAGCATCAAGATGAAGAGAGAGAGAGGGTCATGGAGTCAGAATGTCAAGCTCAGCACCTTTTCAGCTGTGAACTTGGACACACTTGTGAACATTTCTTAACCTCTTTAAGCTTTGATTTCCTCATAAATGTAGTTATTAGTTAATGTTAACCGGCCATGATCATGTGTAAGAGTATTAGATATATTCTTTAAATGTTCACAAAATAATTTTACTTTTCCAATAACCCTATTTGATAGGTACAATTATACCCATTTTGCACATGGAGAAACTGAGGTAGAAAGAGGTGAGTACTTGCTCACATCAGACAAGTAGAAAGGGGTGGAGCCAGGTGTTGAACCCAAGCAGCGCAGCTGCCAAGCTGCATTCATGTCCTCCACTGCCTCTTGGTGCAGTCAGAACTCTGTCTGGGCTTTGCTTCTGTCAAGTTAATCTGTTCATCTCTTCTGAGTCCTAGTCCACTGCCTGTCATGTAATAACTAGGTGCCCAGTAAACATTAATGGTTATTTCCTTTCTCCTTCCCTCGTCCCTTTCAGCTGTCCCCATAGACCCCAGAGAACCAGCATTAGCGGGGCTGAGGAATGGGAGCTCAGCAGCCTTGATTTCCCCGGGGAAGGCCTCACACAGCTCTCAAATGGACCTTGTATTTGCAAGTCCTGCTTCTGTCCCATGTACTGCATGAAGCTTTCTTGGTCCCGCCTTTACTGCACCGAGCTGGAGGGCGTAATGTCATCATATAAAGAAAGCCCTAAATGAAAAAGAATGATGGCGCAGTTTGGCATTCTTCTCAGTTTGCAATCAATCCTCAAATGAAACCCTTTCCTGCAATAACACACAGCTGATCTTTATATGTATTTTTCATCTGCTTTGGGCATCATCTAGCTTTAAAAAGTCATGAATTTATTCCCTTTAATCTACATAGCAACAAAATAGGGGCCTCCCCTCTCCTTCCCTTGGGACAAATAACCACTAAGCTTTGTTGCACACACAGAGCCACTGGCATGAAGATTTTAAATACATGACAAATGTTTTCAACGGTTGCTTCCTTAATTCTATCTCCTCCTACTAGTGATTCAATTTCAAATTGTCCCTGTGACTAGTGCATGTTCCAGAGGCAGAATTTTGTAGTGGAAAAATAAATAGCTATGGGGAGTCATGAGACCTGGATTTTAGTGCTTTCCCTTGTACGTGGGAGCAGTGTGACCTTGGCAAATCACTGACCCTTTCTGAGCTTCTGTTTCTTAAATTGCAAAATGAGAAGGTGCAGTTAGTTAACTGTTTGAGACCAGGGACTCCAGCACTTCAAGATGTCCCAAGGCAGGGATCAGTTTTAATATTTTAAAACTAATAGTGCTGTTAATGATAAATAAAAACTTTTAAAATATGGACTCCACAGAAAAAAGAGAAAATAGAAGAGGTCTTTGGTGGTAGAATATTGGGGAACAAGAACCAGTTCTTATTTATTTTTCTAGTGGTAGCTTCCTCATGGCTGGGCAAATCATTCACATCTCCAAGCCCCGGTTTTCTCATCTGTAAATCGGGGAACAATTTAGAATTTATCTCTGGAGTTCAGAGAGTTGCTGTGAAGATTAAATGAGATAGCGCATATGAAGTGCTTAGACGATGGCTCTCAATAAATTGTGACTGTTTTCCTAGTTCTTCAATGTGGCTTCAAAATTACCTATGGGAGATATATTATCTTTATCTTATTTTATTCATTTATTTATTCGAAGTATAGCTGATAAAACAATATTATATTGGTTTCAGCTGCATAATAGCAATTTAACACATATATACACTGTGAAATGCTCACCACAATGAGTGTAGTTACCATTTGTCATCAAAGTTATTACAATATTATTGGCTATATTCCCTATATTGTACTTTTCATTCCTGTGACTTATTAATTTTATAATTGAAAGTTTTTCCTTCTTTATGCCCTTCACCTATTTTGCCCATTTGCCCAGTGCCCTTCCCTGTGGCAACCACCCCAGTTTGTTCTCTGTGTTTACGATTCTATTTCTGTTTTTTTGTTTGTCTTTTCATTTGTTTTATATTTTAGTTTCTACAGATCAGCGAAATCATAGGGTATTTGTCTTTTCTCTGTCTTATTTCATTTAGCATAATGCCAAGGGGGGTATTTTAGATTAAACTAGCCCCTAACAGATTATTTCATAAACATCCTTAACTATTGGGTGGGCCTGGGGTTCTTTGGGATTATGGTGAACCCATGGATGAACCAGTTAATTCTTGCTTTCTGGGGAGCTGTAACCCAAGTGTGCTTTGTTCAAGCCTGTTAGCTAGAAATGTCATCAGTTAGTAGCATCTGGACCCAGCCAGAAGTAGGTGAGTGGGGAGGGGAGAAGAGAAGGGCAAGGGAAACATATGGAGACCCAAGTCCTTGGAAGTGATGACTGTGTACCTGTTTGTGGTACATGTGTTAATAGCATGCACACTCTCAACGATAATCGCTACCATTTAACCAGGTTTCACTATGTGCCAGACACTGTGCAAGGTACTTCACATACACTCTCTCGTTTAACTATCTTAGCTACACCATAAGCTCTTTTATCTATTGGCCAAAGCGAGTTTCATGACCAGTCCAGATTCAAGTGTGGAGAAATAGACTCACATCTTCTCCTCATGGGTGAAGCTGCACAGTCACATCACAGGCACATGGATAAACCATTTTTGCAATCAGTTTGCAGCAATCTTTGGAGTATAAATAACACAGAAGATCACATATTTCTCCAGAGTAACTTCTGTGACCAAGAAGAGGGGAGTTGGGTGCCATGCCTCCTAGCATCTTGAATCCCTTTCATTACATGCAGAGTCCAAGATGCAATAAAACTGAAATATGGTCCAGTTGTTTGATATACTCAGGAGCCATATTGTAATTATTTGGGGAATTTTGTGTTTTCTGAATTCACTTGGGTTCTTATGTTCAAAACAAGCCCCAAGCTAAGAATGTCACTTATCTATTATCTCAAAACTCTACCAAGCACAGCACAGTTAGTGTGGTACCCAAAGCTGTAAATATTTCCACAAGCCCTTCCAAAGGGAAGAGACTGAGTAATGAATCTTAACTTCTAAAAGTAAGCAAGGCCATAGCTTATTGATTCATGAAGAGTTGGTCAGGGCTGAAAAGTATTATCCAAAAATGGAATGTTTCATATTATAGGACATAAGACAATATAATGTAGCTCCTTGGACTTGAGGTGATTCATAAAATTCTCTTCTATTTGAAAGTGACACTGATTTTCCATATTTGGTAGTAATAATCTGGCTTTCTTTTGAAAAAATTTGCTTATATAAAAAACTGAGTCATTAAAATGTAAGCAAATGAAGGAGGTGTTCTATGAACAGTAAAAAACTTAACGGTGGTATGTGAATGATTCCTGGTAAATGGAGCCACATGTATAAAAATGTGACGAGGCAACCCCTTATTCAAAGTGAGAAAATTGGGACCTGAAAGAGGAAGTCAGTTACTGAGTGCATCATATCTAGTAAAGAGCATATCCAGGCTCTGACACAGGCCTCCCATCTCAAAATTCATTTTCTGCCAAGTATGCTCAACTACTCCTCCCCTTTAAGTCAACAACTTGAAATAAACAAAAATTTCTTAATATGCAAACATGTTTTATCAGGAAATGTTATAAAATGAATAATATTTTCCACCACTTACAATTAATCAGTTTATACACTTGGCAATAAGAATAGTGAGTATAATCACCATTTGCCAATATCTAAGGGAGATGCCTCGTAACTTTTTGTAGATTCGCTCTGTAAACAAATGCCTTTGTGTGCAGTTGACGTTTGTAATATGCTGTGACAAATATTGAGGCAGATATTACCTTATAAACACATTCACGTTTGACTATGTTAGATCAGAAAGAGATTTTCTAATCAGAGATCACATATGTACCTTTGAAAGAATATGTGAAGATGAATAATTAAGTAAAAACAAATATATATTATATGAAGTGCATGGAATGCATACTTCAACGTGGCTGGATCTTGTAAACACTATGTTGAGTGAAAGAAGACAGTAAAAAGTATCACATATTATATGACTCCATTTATATGAAATGTCCAAAACAGGTAAATCCATGGAGAAAGACTGCAGACTGGTGATCGCCAGAGCTTGTTGGGGTAGAGGGAGGCAATGCTTAACGGGTACAGGGTTTCCTTTTAGAGTGATGAAATGCTTTGGAACTGGTTAGAGTGGTAGTTTACCAACATTACAAATGTACTAAATGCCAGGGAATTCTTCACTTCCAAGTGGCAAATTTCATGCTATATGAATATCACCTCAAATAAAAAAAAACCCAAGCATGTATATACCTAAGCATATGTATCTATTTATATGCATGCTCATGAATGGCATTCTTGTTCTTTTATTAATTAGTATATATTTCTCAAACTTTCTGGTCTCAGGACCACTTTATGCTCTTAAAAATTATTGAGGATAACAAAAGCTTCCATTTATGCCTGTTGCCTCTATTAATATTTGCCATACTGTAAATTAAAATTAAAAAACATTCTAAAATATTAATTCATTAAAAATAACATAAGCCCATTACATGTTAATGAAATAACACATTTTATTAAAAATAGCAGCATTTTCCAAAACAGACCTATTTAGTGAGAAGCAGCGAATCAGCTCACAGTTCAACTGCACAGCTCAATTCCTTTTGCCTTCTAGACAACCAATGGTCTACAGAATGTACCAAAAATGCTTTCCTCATCTATACATCCCATTTTATCACAGAGTACTAAGAAGATGTGTATACTAGAGGTTTGAGATTTAATTAATTGTTTTACTTTTATCAATGACATTCCTAAGTGAAACTGGCAGTGTTTGCCCTGTGCCGTCATGGTGGTGAAGAAACCAGTGACCCTGGTCTAGCCCAGTACCACTGCCTTGATTCTTGCCTAGGCACCGGGGTCTTACCCACCATCGCTTTTCTACCATCACTGAAGTATCCACAGAGTGAAAAAGGCAAATAATGCCTTCTACTTTTTCATGCAAATAGATTTGCCTTCCCCTTTCAAGGGTAGCAGGGACCCCCAGGGGACTGAAGACCACAAAGGATGGACTCTGATTCCTCACAGTGAAGTACAAGGGTCGTGAATTATGAGTGCTTAAAACATGCATGGTTTTGTTTAATGTTAGGTCTTTTTCCAAAAAGACAGAGTAATATTTACAGTGGACATGAGCACCAGGGCCTTGTTTTAATCAAATTTGGAATCCTTCTCTCTGATACCCTCCCACCTCAGGGCCTTTCCTGGACCCTTTGCTCCGAGTGTTTTTCCTCCAGTTTGTGATCTTTTCCTCCCTCAGAGACTTTGAGGATTACTTACCATTACATCAGGCAGGAATATAAAGGCTACATAAAGGCAGGGATTTTCATCTATTTCTTTAACAATACCTAGAATACTGCCCAACACGTTGATGATCAGTAAACATTTATTGAATTGCTGTTTAATAGAGCATAGCTAAAATTCAACTGTAGCATTTATCATGCCTTAAAATGGTAATGCAGGGACAACCCCAACATGTATTTCTTAAGATGTACAAAGAAAAAGGGTTTTATGATCCCACAAGGTTATGAAACATTTCCCTCCCTTTACCCTCTCTCTCTCTCCTGCATGCACACCCACCCACACACATTCTTCCATACAGATGTGCAACAAACATGAAATGTCTAAGAGGCCCTGTGATATAGATGTGTGTTTAAATGGTAAACTCAATGCTTTCCAATTTTTTTACTATGTTCTCTGGAACATGCTTTGGGAAATGCTTCCCTGTACGCAGCCCCACTGGCTCACATTTCAGCATGACTGTGAAGGGCAAATGGGATAAAAGCAATGAATTTGCTCCATGTACCCTGGGGAGCTGTTCCACCTTCAGATATTATCATTAGTTCATCTAGTGAAAAATAAAATGCTTAATTTCATAATTCTTAATTTTCTGTGCTAGTAAAACATTTGGCGATACAAGTTATTTGGATTGTTTTTGTGCAGGTGAGGGTTAATCAGGACAAATAATAGTTGGACTTGTTATAATTTAAGGAGAGAGTTTGACAAATGTTCTAATCCTAGTGGTACCTGTCATGAAATCAATTAAACCCACAGAAATGAATACTCAACTCTTACAGATCATAAGGGGAGAAAATCCCGAAGAGACTACTTAGTAATCTTACTCCTTGTAAGAAATCCATACTGTGTGCCTTCTAACTTTTCTAAAGTGAGTGTTTTACCATATATCTCTTAGAAAACAGTCAACAGAGCATTGCCGTAGGCATTCAAGAACTTTCTCAATACAGGGCCATTTCTGGGGCTCTCTCAAAGTGACTTTTCTATGCAGCTAGAAGCTCAACTCGATTGTGGATGAGAAAAACCAAACCAAGGAGACAGTTGCTTCTTCACGACATCATTGTGGTTCCCCTCCTTTCTCAGGACACTCTCTTCAACTCCAAAGAATTCTCACCTTCAAGTCTCTTACACATCCATGTGCTTTAAGACTAAGGACTGCTCTACTGCTGTTCCCTTTTCCTTCTCTTTCTTGGCTGAATTCAAAGAGATAACTTGGCTCCTTAATCAGATGCCCTGTCCTTGAGGTCAGTCTGTGTCTTGCGCTGGTGGCCGTAAGGACTGTATGATGCACCCTGGTGCTGACCTTTCTTCTGCAGAGCACAGTTTCTGAGAAGTCAGCAGGGCCTGCAGCATCTTGCTTATACGGTTATTGATCCCTAACTCTGCCTTGCTAAACAGCTTGGTCAGCCCCAGAATCTGTCAATAACAACACCACTGCTAGCCCCCCACTTCCTGCAAAGTCCAGATCCCACTAAGGGTTGCAGTATATCTTTACACTGTACCTAAGTAGATTTTTATTTTCTGTCTTGAGCAAGTATATCCACTAGACAGATATTCTCTTCAAGGCCCAGGGGTTGGAAGTGATATTATACAAGCTGGCAGTTGCCAGTCCCTGAAAAAGCCTTTAGTTATGAATTATTTATGATCTAGAGAAAAATTTCCTTCTTCAAATAGTAGATTATTCATTTGACCATACTTGGTTACTGCACTTTAATGTCTAGATATTTTTAAAACCATCAGACAAACTGAGGAGAAATTCAACAGCCAAGGGAGACCTCTTTTGGGCAGTATGACTGGAGAGATTCCTAAAGGTCATTTCAAGACCCTGAGTGCAGTAATGCCTGGAATTCCACCATTAGGAAGCAATTCCTTTGATTCGTTTTAAGGGAAAAATGTACATGTCCTTTAAGATGCAAATCCCCTAGGATCCCTCTTTGATACTCATCTTCTTTTGTAGACTTGTTCTGGAGCATTAAAGCTAAAAGGAATCTTAGTGATCATCTGGTCCATCCTCCTTATTTTAGAGATGAAGAATCTGAGGCTGAGAAGACAGGAGTGTCTAGAATAAGGTCTCACAGCTAGTTAGTAGTAGAGTTAAGATCAGTACCCTGTGTCTCCTGCCTCTTTACTTGGAAGCTTTATTATCCTATGGCATCCTGAGGGGAAAACTTCCTTTCGAATATATCAACCTGTATTAAATTCCATCCCTAAAAATATTTCATGTAGTGCAGTTTGATTAACGTTTCTGTAGAGTCACAGAAATTCTAGAGGTGGCAGGCACTAGGGTAATTATATATAAAACTTCCTCTTGGGTTTAAGTCACTTCCAAGACTCAGTGGTTATTTTAAAACTGGTGCTTAAAGTGGCATGTTTGGGTTGTGGTGATATTAGGAACAGAACAATTGGGACGATTGGCAGGCATTGAAGATTTTTTTGTCAATTTCACTGAAAGTGGTGGGATGGTGTCAGGCCTCATCCCCACCCACCCCCACCAAGTGTAATAGGTGTGTCTTCATGCCTGGAGGGAGGGTCTCTGGGTAGCACAGAAAGAGGGGATAATACATCGAAGGAAGGAGAGGGAAAGTTTTAAAGGCGGTTGGTTATGTAAGCATGTCTGTGGAATCAGCATCACCCATTGCCTGCTGTGGAAAGTCCTGAAAAGTCCAAGGGAGATTGGCCCCAGAAAGGGGCAGGGCTGTGGCCAGGAGGAATGTGGTATGTGGCTCATGGACGTGGAATAATGCTCTTGCATTCCTTAGCAGAACCAGCTATTCCTCACATTATAGAAATAATCTTTGACAGTTCTCTGTGATTCACCTCAGTCAAATCCAAAGAGATTCTGATTCTGAGTATTAATTGTATATACTTATTTCTATTTAACTATTAAAATACTTTTCTTCTAAAAGTAATAGCAGACTTCTCTGTGTCCAGGTGAATTGTTTCTTTTGAAATGGGTCTTGCCAACAGACTTGTGGAAGTGATTTCCTCCGCCTCAGGGAAATAAGAGTTTCTATTATTAAAATGATAGAGAGCCATGAGTCTTACATTTTGATGTGCATCACACTCACCTGGGGAGCTTGCAAAAACACAGGCACCTGGGTCCCCCTTCAAATCTACTTGATCAGAATACAGCAAAGTAGGACCAGGGCCGTGTGTTTTTAAAGTTCTTTGTACCTGCTGTACCCTGTGATTTTAATTTTCTCTCATTTGAGACACATGCCAGAGAGCTGTAGACAGGAAAGAGGGATGGTTAGCAGTGAGGCGGCCTCAGTACTGGCAGAGCCCTTGCGCCTCAGTTCCTCCCTCATTCATTTAGGAACTGTGTTTGGGGCTCACTCAGCCCACTCAGACACAGGGCCTGCCTCAAGCTGTTCACAGGGTGGGATAGATAGCTCTGATGAGGTCTCCTGACAATTCAGAGACCTCCAGGACTCTGGCTGGTGTGGATGCTGGGGAGAGAACTCACAGAACAAGGGATATTTGAGCAGAGTTTGGAGGAGCAGCCACGGTTCTCTGGGGCCAATGAGGGGAGAGGGAGCTCGAGGTAGAGGGACCTGCCAGTGCCAAGGCTTGTGGATTAAAAGGTTACCGCCCTTCAGTTCCTTCTATGTCTGGAACATGCTAAGGGGTGTGTAGGAGGAGAAGAGCCTGGAAAAATGGGTGCACAGGCCTAAGGAATATGGATTTATTTTTACAGGGATGATCACATCTACAACAACTCCATTTCCAAATAAGTTCACATCCGTAAGCACTGGGTGATAGAACAAGTGAAGTAGGTGGTGTGCATGTGGAATTAGTGTTTTGAAACTGGTTCCTGACATTTTGGTGTTAACTTACTATTAATTATTGCAGTCTGGGGTACTACAGTCGCTCCCCAGACCCCTCTTTCTAATGGTGTCTTGTGGTAGTTTATATGCTCCTGCAGCTGCAAGGTCTTTCTCCTCTTTTCCTTAATCTCTTCTTTGGTATTTCCTGCATGCTCTGTATCTGAGGCATTGTGTGAGCCCACAGTTCCGGCATTATTCTTGGGGTCTGAATTATCTTATTAGAACGCACATGTCTGGTTCCTTTAAACATTAATTCTGAATTAAGCAGTGATGCTCAGTGACAATCCAGGGATGGGATGGAAAAGGTTGACTGTCTTACTGACAAGACTGGCCCTGGAATGTAAAAGTACTTGGTACTGCTTCAAGGCATACTTCCCAATATTTTGGGTTCACTTTTTAAGGGGTTTCATAAGAATCCTGTGAATTTCAGGGAAGGTTATTACTGTTATTTTCCCAGTATAACAGACGGCACAACAGAGACCCAGCTTGATTAACAATTTGCTGTACTGCTCATATTTCTTTTCTTTTCTTTTTTTTTTTTTTTGAGAGGGCATCTCTCATATTTATTGATCAAATGGTTGTTAACAACAGTAAAATTCTGTATAGGGGACTCAATGCACAATCATTAATCAACCCCAAGCCTAATTCTCAACAGTCTCCAATCTTCTGAAGCATAACGAACAAGTTCTTACATGGTGAGCAAGTTCTTACATAGTGAATAAGTTCTTACATGGTGAACAGTGCAAGGGCAGTCATATCACAGAAACTTCCAGTTTTCTGATCATATTTCTGATGTTTAGTGTAACTGGTATTTCCTGGGGCTCTGGAGGCTGGAGGCTCTACTTCCATTGAAAATTCTAAATAACGCCCCAACCAGAGAGGAGACTTTCCATGCTGGTGTTGCCTTTTGGTGTTTATAATGAAGGTAGCATTTATTTGAATTAATAATTCCACATCACATCTCCTAATAGATGTACTGAGCAAGCACCGTGGTGACAAGATAAGTTGCCCTGATTTGTTCCATATGTCTGTGTTCTAAGTATTACATAGTTTTAATTGGTTCCCTACAGAATAACGTTTACAAGCATATGGTATGGAAAATGCTGACTGCTTTTGTTTTCATGTGTTTTAGCACTTGTGGTGGCCCTGGTTCTCACAGCTTTACACATGAGTGTGAGGTCATTTCACGCACTTTAAGGGGTACTTTCTCTTAACCTGCCTACCGAGTGCTAAATGCCAGCAATGTGAAGTATCTGGTAGCCTGTTCACATTCGTGAAGATAACTAATTCACAGACGCTGTCCCTGTGGGCTCCGGTTGCCCGATACTTTCTCCTTCCTTGCCTCGTGCCTGACTTTCAAAGGCACTTTGAGGCCACCTGCAATTATGCTTCAGGGGAAGGTGTGCTGTTTGGAGCCCCAAAGAGCCAGGGGGCACAGTAGATCTCTCTGGTGCCTTGCGTGGGAGATTGACCAGTGGTGCCTTGAGAAAGGATTACAGATGTGAAATTGTACTCCTGGATTGAAGAGGGGCCCAGCTTTCTTTTCGGACATTAGAGCTTCTTTGGTACTTGGCTGGCTTCCTCAGGGAGAGCCATAGCAGAGTGCAGCTGAATTATTAATATTTCTGAGACTATGTACAAAACTGCTGCTTCTTTTTTAACCTTTGGATTATGGAAAATTTTAAACGTATACATAAATGGAAAGAATTGCATAATGAATCCTCAGTGGACCTGAGTTAGTGCACTGGGTTCCTGGGGCTGCCGAAAGAAAGTACCAAAAACCGAGTGGCTCAAACAACAGACATTTATTGTCTCACAGCTCTGGAAGCTAGAAGTCTGAGATCTAGGTGTCTGCAGGGCCTTGCTCCCTCTGAGTCACTAGGGAAGGATCTCTAGGCCTCTCTCCTAACTTCTCTCTGGCTTATAGGTGGCTTTCCCCTTATTTCTTCACATTGTCTTCCCTCTACAAATGTCTCTGTCCAAGTTTCCCCTTTTTATAAGGACACAGGCTACCGATGACATCATCCCCACTTCACTGATCACATCTACAACAGCTCCGTTTCCAAATAAGTTCACATCCGGAGGCACTGGGTGTTAGAACTCCAACGTATAAGTTTTGAAGAGACACAACTCAACTCATAACACTTACCTGCACTGCTTATCAGGGTTTTGCCAATCTGTTTCATCTCTTTCCACACCATACGTGTATACTTTTCTCTCCTGGGGCATTTTAAAGCAAATCACAGACACCATGCCATTTCAGCTGTAAACTCTTTGGTGTGCATCTCTGGTCAATAGGTAATTCATACGGGTGTGTGTGTGTATGTTTTCCATAACCATTATATCCCGTGGTTTTTAACATAAGGGGAAGCATAGAAAGAACAGTAGAAGCTGCTTCCTGTTCCGTCTCAGCCTGGAACGCTCTTACCTCTCTTCCTTGAAAGAAGGATGAAAGTCACCTCTGAGAAGTTTCCTGACACCTCAGAGCAGCTAATGGCTCCTGTCCTCTGTGCCCCACTGTTTTTCAGTGGCCTGTAATGTATGAGTGATTATGCTGTTTCCGTACAGATTGGTTCTTGCACCTCGTTGCCCTGCCCCCTCCCCCTTTCCTTAGCAGATGCTTTTCTACAAGCCTCTAGAGGCAAGGAGCTAAAGAGAAGCTCAGGGTGGGTGGGCTGAGGGAAGATTTGGCACGTCCACCCGAGCAGGCCTTCAGGTGGGCTGGCTGCTGCGACACTCGGCAGGGAGCAAGGGGACAGTCCCCAGAGGATGCACCTTCTAGTTGGCCAGGACTCTGGTAGGGATGGCATGGTGACTACTGTGGCTAGGTGGGGCCAAAAAGCAGTGGAAGCCTTCTGGAAGCAGTTGTCTGTGCTAATCTGTATAACGTTTATTACTTTCATTTTTCACAATGGTATTACCAATAGCATAATTTTTTCCAGTTACCATAGTAGTCCACACTTACCCCAAGATAATCGAGAGTTGGCCACGGTAATTTAAAAGACATATATGAAATGGCCAGAAAGGTAGAGTGAGGTAGGACCGAGGTCGGCCCCAGAGGCGCAGGATTATCGGAAACACTTCACGTGGCTGTCAGTCCACAGGGAAGGGACGTGGCAGGTGCACAGGCTTTGGGGCTCCCAGTCCTGGGGCAGCTGCCACGGGCAGGCCCTGCAGACAAGACTTCTTCTCTGAGGCATGGGCATGATAAAGGCATTCCCTTCTGGATTCTGAGAGTTTTGTGAAGTGGTACCAGGATCAGTGAGACCACAGAATCCACGGGACCAGCACAAAGATGCCCAGGAGACACAGTCACTTCGTGTGCTGTGAGTGGCCCTCCCACAGGGCACAGTCCCTGGGGGGTGTGAGTGGCACCTCCTGGGTCTGAGACAGTGAGGTTCCCTCTGCTGTCCTTACCAACTTCTTGTTGGCTACTTGAGTTTCTCTCTCCAGTTAGCTGGAATTTACCAACTGAGCAAGTGAGAAAAGGGGTCAGCTTCCCCCATCCGATGGAGGTACTGATGAAGAAATAGTCTTATGGGAAATACTTGTCAATTACTCTCCATATTTTTTGCCCACATTCTTTCCATATCTTTTCTTACTCCCACTCCACGTTTTACTTACTACCAGTACCCTCCTTCCACCCATCCTGAAACTTAAATAAACCCTCAGGGACTTTTTTTCAGCACCTTCTCCCTCCTTCCCACTCTGAGACTTTGAAAATCTGAAGATAAGAGTGAATTCAAAACTTGCTCATTACACACACACACACACACACACACACACACACACACACACACACACACATTGGGGAATCCTGCTCTCTATTTTTATTTTGATGAAAATTAATGTTTAATATGATCTAAAGACTTCTAATTGCAATAGGCTTCTGAAACAGAAGCAAAGAAAACACTCACACAAAAAAAAAAACAACTGTGGAGGAGAGCACAGGGTGGGATTTTGATCACTTTACGAAGATAAACAATGCTTTCTTAGTTCATGATCACTGCCAAGGTGTTATTACTCCCGTGGGTCTTCAAGCAGTAGATTCACATCTCTGGTTGTTGTTTGGTGAGTAATCGACAAGTATTTGTCATAAGACTATTTGTTTCTGTATTGGGATCTCCAAAAGCTTGACATCTGTACTACAGGCTGTGGGTTTGCATTAATTATCAGGTAGAAACCAATAGTTTCAAATATGTTGGATTTTCAGAGCGGACACCGAAGTATTAAGAAATCAGTATATAATATTCTAGTTGTTGTTGGAATGCCAGACTTCTGCTAAGGAAATTACTCAGAAAGAGCACTATGCTAAGGAAAACCAAATGGTAAGAAAATCTGAGTCTTTAATTAAGAGTTTTACATAACTCACCATTGAATGTAGGCACTAGCCAAAAATAAACAAAGATTTACTTTACAAGAAGAGTAGAAAATTTTAGAAGCTGATGTCATCCATTTTACAGCTGCTTATTCTGTTAAAAGATTTTGGTGGTTTGATGCATTTTATTATGTATTGTTAGGCTTTCTGTAGAATTTTAAAACCTTTCTCATCTGTCAGTCTTTGGATAAGTACTTTTTACTCTAAGTCCAATATGATACCTCCTTAAAAATTAAAATAACAAAATTTTCTTCTAATATACAACTTTCTTTTTTTATTGAAGTGTCTGTCAACACAGCAAGATGTTACAGAATCATTGACTATATTCTCCATGCTATACAGCTTTCTTTTTTATGTGACTGAGTTATTTAAAACATCAAGGCAGAAAAATTTGTTCAAATATTTCATATTAAAGGTATTTTCTGTAATCTATTCAGTTGATGATTTCCCATAAAATGACAGAAGTAAAATTCAAATTGATAGATTGAAAATTTTCCATATTAAGGGGCAATGTTTGGAGACTTCTGGAAATTCTAACTCAAGGGAGCGAACAAAGGGATAATATCTGGGCAGCTGAAAAATAAGTGATTTATTACTTAATACATAAAATCATATTATCCCAAGGTTGGAAGGTTCTGATGCTTGGAAGGAACTTCTCCTTAGGAAATCTGTTCTTATCAGAGTATTTCATTCAGTTAATGTTAACGTGTTTATGCTATAAAATATCAGTGGAATAATACAGAATTTACATATGCTCATAGTGTATGTCTGTTTCATCTCTGTCTATATCCTATTTACTATTTTGTGCCATACGACATGTATTTTAATAAACCTTTATTGAATGTCTAACTACCATGTGCCAGGTACTGTTTAGTTTGAAGAGTTTTCTACTTGGCAAGATATTCTGAGAGAGAGAGCAAGAGAGAGAATAAGAGGTCAGCTGGAAGGTGAGGGTTCTTCTGTCACTGAAAAACACACAGTGTAATAAATAATGGCATCATTAAAAACTGTCATCTTAGCAAAGTACAGTAATTGCTCTGCATATCCTTGTTCATTTCCCTGTGAACCTGCATAACAGCATCTTGCTGGAAACACACCTACTCCTCCTGCCTTCTTCCAGCCGCTTCTCTGTTCTTTACTGTCATGTCTGAGTGGGTGTCAGGCCAGGTGTGTGGTGTCACCTGACATCCATTCCAAATTCCACAGAATTTACACACGTGAGTATTAAAGCAATAGATCTTCCTGATGACAACAAAAAGCTGACTGCAGAAAAGCAAAGCTTCTGGGAAAAGTCTTCTGAGCACATCTTGGCTTGTTCATGAGGGGGAGAAAACCTGACTAATTAGCTCCAGCCCTTCCAATCTAAGGGAGAAAAAATAATTAAAATATCTGGAGCAACCTGTGCTATATAGTGCTTCGGGAGGAGGAGACATGTTAAGAGAACCTGATCTGAGAGAAGGCTCACGAAAATTCTGGGAACTTAGTAGAGTTGTAGAAGCCTTGTTTTGCTTTCTCATAAAGACTGCTAAAAAAAAAATTAAAATACTTATGAATCACAAAGTTTTCAATAGTAATGAAAATATTTTCATCAAGGAAAAAAAGTGAATTCCTAAAACTTTTAACAACCTTAAAGAGGAGAAAAAATAGCAACAAAAATTAGGACTATTCAGTTATTAAAATATGAATCTTCAGGGCAAATCTGAGAAGAAGTAACAAGCATAGCTTTCTAATCTTTTCTTTTCCTGATTGATGTTGTATTTTGAAGCTCTGTGGGTTGGATGTCGCTCATCGCTGGGCCAAGTCGTTTGTCCTAGAGCTGCAGCTGTGAGTTGCTCCAGCAGGGATTGCTTGAGTGACCAACCCGGGTGTGCTTCCATCTTACAGAGTTACCATGGCCCATGTTGATCTTTTAGTTCAGCTATTGGGAGAAGGGGGTCACTGCTCCAGTTTTCTCAAATCTTATGTAGATGTTAACAGTAATGTCATTTGCCTTTATTCCCATATGCACCTCATTCAAGGGGTTATTTATAATGATGGACAAAATAAACCAAAGCAGACCTGAGAGTGAACACTTATGAAGTAACTCAACAGCTGTGTCTGCACAAAGATCAACACCTTGTTTTTCAGAAAGGCCTACAATCTTAGTAGAAAGCCTTGAGACCGTTTGGAAGGGTAGGAAGACAGGTAAATTGAAATTCAAAGTGCATCAGATATTTGGTTATTTTGGATCTTTTCCCTCCATTTTTGATATAAGTTACTATAATAGTTTTACAAGAACCTTTAATGCATGTCATATATGTGCTAAGAGTCAGCCTAAATTTTCCCATGATATATTGATAAGAAACCATTTATGAAGAAACCTGCCATCTATACCTCCCTTGTGTTCAGAGGATATTTCTTCTTTCTGTAGATGGGGAAAGTGAAATGGGGAAATGGGTCTAAGTGCTCTAGTGATTCAGGATGATTGAAATCAAAGTTCTCCACCTTTTATAAATAACATCTAGTAGCTAATTATGCCCTTTTATGGTGGTTTATGGAGACTTTCCAGGGCCCAGGGTTTGACCTGCTGGATATACATGTACTTAATGCAGGTCATATTTTGACAGAGCTCCATGGCATCCTGGTTCACACTGCCTAAGACATTTAACAATAAAATTATTACAGTAGTTGTGTCTTCAGAAAAATGGATAAATTAAAATGTGGAATAGACTCAGAAGTGTTTTATGTCTTGAGAGGAAAGGGGGAAAATGTGTGATGACATAATAGGAATCATGAAATTTTTTACATTATAAAATCATTTAAAGCATTTTTTGGAACTTTGCACCATGAGGTAGGCAGAACACACATGTCGTAATGCTCTGGTGTGTGCATGTTCGTGTGTGTGTATGTGTAAGCAGAGAGAGAGCCCACCACCAAATGAGAGTTTGTCAAGATTGAGAGAGGAATGATTACTTGCAACCTATAATATAATTTTTAACTTTTGGGCTAGTGGGAAAGTGTTACTCCTAGTTCTGCTGTTTCTTAAGCATGTGACAAAGAGATGATACAAAAATTGAAAACTGCCTTTGGCCTAGATGTCATATCTGATATAATCATTTTCACTAACAAATGTTGATCTGAGCACCCACTCTGCAGAGCATGGCCTTGGAACTCTGAGTGGGCGATATGAAGTTCAAGATGTGGCCGGGCTGTCAAGGAACATCAGTCTGGGGGGACTGAATCTCTGATGTTGAGTAGCTGACCTCTCAATGCATGAGTGACTAGGGACTAAGGATTGAGAACACCAACACATGAATTGAGTTACTATTCAGTTTCATTTGTGTGGTTGACGTTTGTTCACACTCCACAGTACGAGTAGGACATTGAGCCAAAGAGGGAGCCTGGTGGACCGCAAGTGAGGGATGCAACTACTACCTGCTTCTGCTTCTCTCTCAGTCTTAGTTGTCTCATCTATAAAGAAAATGGTCTCTCACCTTGTTTGTTGTTATACAAACAGCATTAGTAAAAGTCTTTTGAGTACATTCCCTTAGGACATGTATTTATTTCTGAATTCTATTCATGTATTCCTACCATGAGGCACATTGTAAGATATATTTTTAGAAAACAAAATTTTAAAGGATGAGGTAAGTAGGATTTTGCATGGTTTCTTCTCTTACCCTGAGGTCTACTACCTCACTTTGGAAAATCATTGGTGGGTTTCAACTGGGTGAATCCTAAGGCCTCTTCTAACCCTAAACTTAAGTAAATTGAAATAATGTAACACCAATGATTCTCTCTGAAACTGTACTTGATCTAGAGCAACTCAAGCAGTCCCTTTCAAAAACAAAATGCAGACACATTCTGTAGTTGACAGAAGTCACTTGGTCCTTGGGAGCTAATCTGTTAAGTGCATGATTCCCAAACCAGTCACAATAATCTTAGGCTGTACAATGAATTACTCTGTCATATAAGACCTATGAATCTAAGTACACATATCAGGGATGAGGTGCAGAAATTTGCATTACAGTAATACCATAATAAGTGATTCTAGTGCACGCAGCAAGATAGCTTCACCGGAGTAGAAACTGCAGTATGCTTTTCTTTTGAGAGGCAGGGTCCAGTAAGGAACAGGCAGCCATGTGAGACAGTGGGAAGAATACTGAAATACATCTTTCCAGATCATTAGATATTAATGATCTATTAGCTATTACAAATAGGTAATAGATCATTAGCTGCTTTGATTCCATTTTATGGATATTCCATAATGCATCCAATGATTCCTTGACTGTTATACATTGAGGTTGTTTCTTCTTTTGCATTTTTTCTCCATTACAATACAGCTTCAATAAACATTCTTTGGGGCTTTATTAAATATCCATATTTAACAATGGATTAACCATATTTTAATAATAAGGCATTAAAATATTTATATTTATTGATTTTATTTCTATAATAAATTCCTAGAATTAAAATAAAAAAGTTGAGTCAAAAAGTATGAAAATTTTACATTTCAGTGAATACTGTCAAAATATTTCCACATTGGTTACTGCTGCCTGTAGTTTAACCAGCAGTGAATGCTATAACTTAATTCTTTGTTAATTTGATGGGCAAAAAAGTGACATTTTATTGTTTGTCTGAGTTGCATTTCCATGACTACTAATGAGGTTGAGTTTCTTTTCATTTATTCATTTCTTCTGTTAATCGTTCCCTCACATCTTTTACTTATGAACCCACTGGTTGTTTATCTTTCTAAATCAATGTGCAGGAACCCTTTGTGCATTAGGAATATTGCTCCTTTAACATCAAGATGGTACAAATATTATGCAATTTTATCTTTTACTCTATTATTTATCTTTTATCATTTTTATGCAGAATTGAAGAAGCTAATCATATGTTTTATATATATATTTATTGAAATATAGTTTGCATAAACATTATATTATTTTGGGTGTATAACATAATGATTCAATATTTGTAGGTATTGTGGGATCATCACTGCAATATGTTTAGTTAATATCCATCATCATGCATAGTTACATAATTACAATTGCTTTTTTCTTGTGATGAGAACTTTTAACATCTACTGTCTCAGTCCTTTCTGGTACTGTTGTCCTACCGAAATTTCACTTCTTGTAAAGACACCTAATGATACATTCAATACCTTAGATTTAAATTTAATTTGCATTATCATTTTTAAATGAGGCTAATTACAAAACAGAGGAGTATATGCATTCCAGTCAAGAGCTAGGAGACCAAGGCAGAATGTGATAGGTATTCTTGCAACATTTTCCAGCAAGCACAGTAGGTAGATCGAGGAAAAGATGGTACAGAGTGTACCATTGCTCTTTAGTGCTTGAAGTGATAATGTCACATTAAATAATGCATGCTTACTGTATACTTAATGCAATATATTGGACAACTTGTTCCGTAGATGCCCAAGGCCAGAGAACAAACTAAAATCTTATTTGTGTTACCAGAATTGAATACATCGATTATATTTTCTAATTTATTCACCAATGAAAGTAGGGTAAACACCCTAAAAAATACACAGAGAAAAATTCACGAAAAGTAGTTTGTCCATATGAAGACAATAATGGTGTCTATATGAAAAAATGAACTAAGATACTTATAATAAATCTTAAAAACATTAAGATACTATTTTATCTTTCAACGTGATAATGCTTAAACACAGAGTTGAAGGTTTGAAAATCAGGTGTTTCTATAGATGAAAATGTAAGTAAGTTTCTATGACCTTTCTGGTGAGCATTAAGATACTTATATTCTTTGACCCAGAAGTGTAAAATTTAAGAGTTTATCCTGAAAAATAACTAGGAATGGCCACAAAAATATTACCTTCCAAATAGTTCCTGCATTCTTGTTTATAATATCAAAGAGTTAATAGAACTTACATCAACAATAGAGGATTGACTAAATAATAATCCTTATTCAAGAATATTATATACATTAAATGTCATAATTATTTATTCATTCAATTTTTTCAATAGTTATTCAGCACCTATTGTGTGCAAAGCAAAAGGCTGGCAGCTGGGTTACAAAAGCAAGCACATGTCATCTCTGGCCATCACAAATCTATATTTTAGAATTTTAGAACACTCAGAAAGTTATTAAAAAAGAGAGGATAGAGTATTATGTATGATATGACCATAGTATTACAAAAGAGACACTCATAAAAAAAGTTGGAAGGAATACATTAAATACATTTTATGTTCATAGTGATACCTAGAATATATTAAAAGGTCATAGTGATTATTTTGGGTCTTGTGGGTTTTTTCTGCATATTATACATTTTCCACCTATTTCATAATGAACCTAAATGTTTTATAAAGTAATCAGTGTTGCTATGATAGTATAAAATAACTGTAAGTTTGACACTATAAATTAACCTTAGTTGACATAGGTGTAGGCTTCTAGGCATGAAAAACGTTCTTTTTCATCTGATCTTTAAAACTCTTGTATTGCCTTTGTTATCAATTATTTAGTAAAAGAAGTTCTTCTAAGCTCCCTCTGAAGTTCAGTTATCCACTAGGTGGTTTTTGAACTTTGGAATGACTCATCTGAAGATCTATCTTAGCCGGCTTGGGCTGCCATAGCAAAATGCCCTAGGCTGGGTGGATAAAACAATAGAAATTTATTTTTCATAGTTTTGGAGGCTGGAAATCCAAGATAAGGGTGCCAGCAGGTTGGGTTTTGGTGAGGACCCTCTTCCTGGCTTGTTGACATCTCCTTCTCCATGTGATCCCATCTGGCACAGAGAGAGGGGGAGGGAAAGCGGGGAAGGAGGCAGGGAGAGAAAGAGACAAAGAGCAGGTTTCTTATGAGAGCGCTAATCTCATCTTGAGGGCCCTACCCTCATGACTTGATCTAAAACTATTTTCCAAAGGTTCCATCTCCAAATACCAGTACACTGGAGATTAGGACTTTGACATATAAATTTGGGGGAGGGGGGCATGTAATTCAGTCCATGGCAAGGGGCACAGAAAGCAGAAGGTCAGAGGAGGCAAAGGAAAAGAACTGTGAACCTGAATGGATGTCTGTATGAAGCTGAATGAAAAAGACTACAGTTCTTGACTCTGGAAAGAGAGAGGCTGAGAGATTATAAAGACCTACAAAACCATGGAAGACAAAATTCTGGAATGGGACATCTATTTAAGCTAGAAGGAGGCAGCACCTAAATGGGAAATTGAAGAGCTACCCCATCCACTTGATAATAAATATATGGACACATTTCCCCAAAAAGTGCAATGGTTGGAAAACAATAGCTTAGAAAGCTATGTAGGACAATTCCTAAAGAAGCTCTTCAGGAAAGGTTAGGATCTGGGGAGACCATACTTTTGTCGTTGAAGCTGTGGAGGAAAAAAAATGGCCCTGCCCCCAAAACTGTCCTTTGAGCATATTGTCAGAAAAAGAATCTTGAGCAAAAAATTTGAAAAATTAAACGCTGTAAGTAAAATAACAATTCTGAGCCAAATCATTATTATGATCCTGAAGCATATAAACCGAATATGCAGTCAGTCCTTTAGTGCGCAGTCTGTTTTCAGGACGGGCACCAAACAGCTCCAGGAAGAATGGATGCAGCTGAGAAGGTGAAAGAGCAGCTGAGTCCAGGTCCAGCGTTCCAGCTGAAAGGAGCCTGACCCCAAGGGAGCTGGAGACCCAGACGGCCTGTCCAGGAAGGGCCTGAGGCAGCACTTGGGTCAGGCTTTTGGGTCCCCCACTGCCGACTCACAACAGCCTCGCATTTGACAAATATAGAAGGAGGTGCAGATGCCAGGATCTGAGATCCTGCTCCCTCCTTTTCCCCACGTGAGAGAAATTAAAGGAGGACATTTTTCAGCTTAGCAAGCAAGGCTGAGGGAAAATAGTACTGGGGTTGGGTGGGAGAGTGGTGAGGGGAGCGGTTATAGGCAGGATACTAACCTGAAATGATTAGGTTTTGGTTTTATCAGTGAGACAATGAAATCACCTCAAACTCATGTGAGTCTTATCATTGGAAGCTTTTTGCCTTTTCCTGATTCACTGGTTTACATTCACCTTGTATGCTGCTGTTTAAATCAGGACATATATGAGAAAACTAGGTATAAAATGCTTATGTCCTGAATTTGTAGATTCTGGTAAATGAAAGTAAATTATAGCTTTCTAGTCATGCATTATTATTTATTAATTAACCATTTGAATGAAATTAGACTAAGTGGCCAGTGGGCCAGATTGTCCTATTTGGCATATCATGGAGATTTAAAAAAGAAAGAAAAGAAAAGGCACCTGTCCAATTCCAGTAATCTCATATACACATAACCACACCCAGATGTGTCCACATGACTGCCATCAATAAGCTAAAAAGAATGAAGAAGATCTATAGTTTTGATCATGGAAAAATAAAAGTCTGTAGCACACTTTTTAGTGAAGAAAAGGAAGTTTCTAAAGACTGGGAGTAGAAGCATCCCATTTTTATAAAGTATATGTGTCAATATATATGTACAAACTTAAAATGTAGAATAATAATATGTTAATAGTAGTTATCTTTATCAGTTTTGGTTGTGTCTGACTTTTTATAATGGCATATATTTCTTTGCTTAGCAGAAAAGTAAAATTAAACAGGTTTCAATCGATGGGGAAAATCCCTGTGTTCTGGGGACCTTGTATGGATTTTTCACTTTTTAAAATCTTTGGTTGATGCCATGACCTTTATTCCCTCCAGCATTCTTTCCTTCTGGGTCCCAACCTTTCTCCAGCTAATAAGATTATGAGAAATTTAGAGATCAGGAGTTCTAGAAATCATCTTGAACTCAAGGCCAATGTCAAGAGGCATCTTGTTTGTTTACAAAAGAACATAGAATGTGACTTCACCCGTATCTGGCAGAGCTGACCCGGGGGCCTTTGCAGGACCAGCTGCTCTGGGTGTCCCCACAGCTCCCTGTGTCCTCGCTCCTTATCGGCTGTGACCCCTTATGCACCTTCTTCCACCTGGTTTTCCTTGTGATACTGACTGGGGCGGAGTTGGGGACCTACAGGGACACAAGCAGCATGTTAGGTTTCCTTCTGGCCACCCTCTGTGTCTTCTTACTTAGAATCCCGGCAGCCACAGGCACATGGGGAGGATACAGACCCTTTTCTGTACCCCTCATAACCAGCTCCAGGAAAATGTCTCATTGACTTGGAGTTCAAAATAGTCAAGGAGATACTAGCTCCATTGCCAACTCTTTCCTACGCCTGGGTTTCTTTAGAGATGCCATCCAATAAATCAAGAGACTTTTTAAAATTTTTTCCTTCCTTTTTTGGTTAAGGCTGAGAGACTAAGAAATGTGCCCTGCTTTAATGTGTGAGGAAAGAAGCTCTCTAATATCTGAGGGGTTTTTCTGCATTGTTTTCAAAACAAAATTCATTTCAATTAAATATTTTTTAAAAACATTTTCATAGGATTTTTTAGAAGAGAGGGTTGGGGAGGATGGGCAGCAGAGAAATCATAAGTGTCCTGCAAGGGCTTGTTGATTAAAGGTTGATTATGGGACTTTTGATGTGGGACTTTCATTATAGAACGTGATAGGCAGGAGCAGCTTTGTTTCTCAGAGGGAGGAGTCAGGAAATGCTGACTCAGGGCCCCAGGCTTACAGCAGTACCCTGAAAGCCCTCTTTCTGATCAGTTCAGTTTTCTGTGGGTGTGGCTGAAAGTGCTTTTGCCTGGCAAGTGCAGTTTCCTTTAATGGGCAGTTGAATCTGAATACTAAGGCATTTTGCTGGCTTTTAGAAAGAGGTAAGAAGTAAACTTCATTAAGAAGTCTCATTTTAGTAGTGTGTAGCATTTATACGTTTGGAAAGCATATTGAACTTGTGATCTGGAATACTGATGTGGTCAATATATTTTCTTTTAATCATTGATTACAGAAAGATGCTGTCCATCTATTTGGAAGTAAAGCATCTGTTTCTGCTCACTCTCAGGATTCCATATTGTGTCGGGCTTTTGCAGCACTGGGTTTAGGCATTAGCAATGAAATCTTCTGTCTCCTGAGATTCCATAATGCTTGGTGTGCCTGTCTTGAAACTAGGGAAAGGGTATTTACTTGCTGGATCCATTTGCTCCTGGCTAGAAGTTTACAAAGTCCCATTCAGAAAGTGTATACACAAGACAGTAAATATTTGTTGAACATGCTGGGCATAGTGTCACCTCAGAACCTTTACACTTGCTTTTCCCTTGGCCTGAGATATCCTTACATACTATTTCTTCACTTCTGTTCTTTAGTCAAATGCGGCCTTCTCGATGAACCTCATCCCAGTGCACCCTACCCCTCCACTTATCTAATTATTTATCTAACTACTTAGGTCATCGTATCCCCTTGCACTAAAATGCAGGTGCCATGAGGGCTGGGATTTTTGCTTGTTTTGTTCACTGCTGTATGTTACACACAGGTTTTTATTAGATAAATGACAGTAATAAATTTAATTTATAAAATTGTGCATATGTCACTTTGACTTGTGCATAATTTTTCTGCTTGTGAATAATCCAGATCCCAATTTAGACTGTTGCAAGGGACACAGATACTAAGATTAAACATTTGTGAGTCTATGTATGTGTGGTGATATGAAGTAGGAAGGAATCCACAGACCTGCAATGAGAGATGCAGAGAGTGTCAGTGTGGTCAGGAGTCTCTTCTGAGTTCCAGGAACCAAGCTTACTGCTGCCTCTACAGGTTGGGCCATTGCTGCAGAGTAGACCAGGAGCCCCCAAAGACCCCCTGTTACCAGCCCTGGACAAGTGAAATCAGTCCCTAGACTCTTCTGCCAGGACTGAACTCTGTGCTTACTCTGTTCACACTGCCAAGGTCATTTGCGGTGAGAAGCTTGAAACTGGGGCCTGTATTCTTTGTTTCTTGACCCCCAATTTGAAAAGCCAGATCCTGCACATTCCTTGAGCTCACCTACTGGTTGAGTTTGTATACTCATTTCATGTGTTATTTCTCCCAACAGTTGGGAGTCTGAGTATGATACATGTTATCTAACTTTTGTTACCCTCTAATGATATCTTACTGGATCTCGGTAGGAATCTGGTACTTAGGAACATCTGAGATATTTTGATGTTGAGTCTATCACTTCTAAGGCTCATTGGCAGGCACCAAACTTGTTGCAATGTCCCTTTGTCTGGTTCAACATTTTCGGCCAGCCTCAAAGTTCAGGCCATCTTTTTGGATTGTGGCATAATCCCTAGGAGGTCTCTTTAAAATCAAAGTATGTTACCTTAGTGGGTCACCCATTAACCCAGGAGTGTTCATTGGTATGGACTCTCCACTGAATTGCCTGTGGAGAAGCAAATAGATCACACAGAGCATGAGCTTCAGCATGGTGCACTTTGATGGGTTGGGCAATTTGGGAAGATAGTGTTGGAATATTGAAACTGGTGCATTGAGTGGAGATAGCAGAAATGGCACCTGAGAGGCCCTGACTTCGAGGGAATTTTTTGTGTGGGAGGAAGGGAGGTTAGAAGAGAAATGAGAGAGCATGAAAAGAGATGTAGCAAGAACCATCAGGGTTTTGTCCCATCATCTTCTACAGCCTCAGCTGAAAAATGATATGAACTTTTCCCCCTTTAAATCCTGAGGTATAAGAATTAGTCCAATGTGCTTTGGGTTCACAATCCTATTTAGCTCCTTTCTCTTTCTAAGTAATGATTGGTTTGGGTTTGGAAATGAATTGACACACATGCAAGTCATCTTACATCTCCATGTCTTCCTTCATGCAAGTTGAGTGTTGAGCACAATGTTGTGTGTAGGAGTTACAGAGCCTAGACAAGAGGGCAGATAGGTCAGCTCTGGGGTAAGTTTGATGCTATAAATGTCTGATGCCTTGCTGTATTTAGAATACATATTTAGCATTCTCTTTTCTCCTCAATCCCCATGCTCGCTCATTTTGTAGACATGAAGTCTATGGCATTTGTGGAGTAGTTGGTGCAAAGGAGAGGAGACAGGGCTCACTGCACTGGGCCATTGGTTCTGGGAACAAGCCTGGCCCTATCACAGACTCCACTGACTTATAAAAAGTGTTGTACATCTTCTTACTGTCTGCCTTACCAGGAGAAATGAGGTAATATCTACTTGGACCTTCAGACTTCTCAGAAGAACAGCGTTCTACAGTAATATGATTTCCTAATGCATTTGCTTGTGTTGTAATGGAGTATAATTCTACTTACCTAAATTTCTTTAAATACTTATAGAATATCTGACAGCCTTGCACAGGGGAAGCAGTCCCACTTTGAGAATGAGATCTGGGCTTAGAATTGCACCCTCACGGGGTACAAGGGAGCCTGCTCTAAATTTATAAAATTAAGGAAGCTGGAAAATGAAAGAATAGAAGCTAGAGTTGGTGGTGATGGAGGGAGGGAGTTGTAATTATTTTCAGAGTAAATCATGTTGTTTTACTAAAGATCAATATCTCAATATATTGTAAATGTGTATGTTTATTTTAATTTAGCAATATTACATATTGCATGACTCAATGCAGTATTGATCTTGCCATCATCATTCTCTGTATCAATAGACTCTTTACCGGAGACCTTTTTAACATTTACTTTATTATGTTCCTTGGGCCACAACCTGCTTTGTTTATCTTGTTTCTGACTCTGATACCAGCAGTTCCACACAAACGCTAACATCTTTGTAAATGCATCTGTAAAATAATAATAAGTTACTAAATAATGCTTTCTCTTTGTTCTGTGGAAAAAGGAACGTCTTTATAATTTTTTTTTGCAGTATAATTTTTTATGTAGACTTTTTGAGCCATATTACAATTGAGTTGCCTATTTAGTCACTACCAAAAGGACAAAAAATGGGGAAGGGTACATATGTGTCATCTCCAACATACTATAAACATATATATATATGTTTAATAGCAACTGATTTGTATTTTTAGAGCAATAATACTAATCATATCCCTTTCTCTGAGAAGAAAAATTACAACTTTCATTTTCCAGATTATACAATATAATGCATAGAGAACATACCCTGTCACCCAAAATGTAGCATGAAAAAATAATTACCAAATTATATGTTACATGCTAAGGACATATGAAAAAAAGTCACTTTGTCTCCTCTCAAATTAAGAATATCTTATATAAGGAAATGACACCGAATACCATGAAACTGCTCCTTAGACCACAATAATCTTACTAAAAAATTATGACTCAGAGTTACAGGTCATATCAAGTTAGATTGTGGAAATCTTAATAAAACCACGAATTTTGTAGGAAGGAGCATTTAGAGGATATGACTGCCAGTTGACCCATTAGGTGCACCTGGGCAATCAGAGGCTCTTCACCCCATCCCCTGTCCTTGGAATATAC
This sequence comes from Manis javanica, assembly GCF_040802235.1. Classification (NCBI taxonomy): domain Eukaryota; kingdom Metazoa; phylum Chordata; class Mammalia; order Pholidota; family Manidae; genus Manis; species Manis javanica. The sequence goes on along the minus strand of NC_133157.1, from coordinate 73,547,284 downwards.
TTTCTGTCCCCTGTTCCCATAGTGGGGACATTTTCAAGGACACAGACTTGAGAGAGCAATGTGCTGTTGAGACTATATGTGGCTGAACCCAGTTAAGGCTTCCATATGAACTTTAAGATTCTGGTAGGCAGGTATGGAGGTCTACTTGTTGTATGGCTGCCCAAGACACAGCTTGTAATTTTCCTTGCTTATTAAAACTGCCACCGACCAATCTGGAGTGGTGTGCCACTCTCTTTGGTCTTCCTTGTCCTCTCTGCAAGGGGCCGGTTTCAGATTTCACCTGGGGAAGCTTCTGAGGTGGTAAAACAACAATTTTCTGTCCTGACAATTTACTAGAATTCAAACAAGCATTTCTGAATGTGAAACAAGTTATACAATTTTATGTCCTCATGTAAAACTTCATGATGTATGAAATTTATGAATTTCAGCAACTGTGTAATGAATAAAGCTAAGGCATCCTTTAAACAAAGATTGAAAAATGTCCTCATTATTTGCTGTGTTGCATGTTAAGTTGTGATGTTTTATTTGAATCTGTTTCAGAATCGAAGCAAACGCCTGGAGAAGGTCCATGTAGTTATTGGACATAAATCCTGTGACTTGGATTCTCTCATATCTGCCTTCACTTATGCTTATTTCTTAGACAAGGTGAGGGAAAAGAATGTTTTGCTTTTTATATTCAAATTTTTATGTAACTTTCAAGAACATTTTTTGGAAAAACAAGGGACCTGTTAGCTTTAATTTTTCATGTTCTGGTTTATTATTGAAGAGAATAATGTATTATAATCCACTAATCAACATATATTTATTGACTGTCTATATTAAGTGTTTTTCTGTTTATTTCTTACCAGCTGTCTTCATAATACATGGTTTCAGTCAGACCAATGTTTTCAAATTAAATTTTTTTTATAATAGTTGATTACTTTTATGGGAATTCAGAGAACTAACAAAAGTAAGGGTCAGAATTTCTTGTTTCCCTGTATCATCCTTGTTGTATAGTCTTGCCTTCAGGAGTAGAAAAATATGTGCAGAATAACCTGTGTGAATATTACATGAAGTACAGAGAATATTGGCTGGAATTTTCAGTAACAGAGGTATTACATTTCACATCTATATTCTGTTTTTGCCTTTTAGCCCTGACCTTCTACAAAAAGGTCATTCTCAGTCAGTGATAATCTCCCTTGAGCAAGAATTTTTGTATTCTGTGAAGTCTGTAGAGGTAGAAAAGACCTTTCAATAAATTGTTTTAAAATTTCCATTCCATAAAATACATCAGCCCATGATAATGTGTCACCCTAAAGCCTAAAATTATACATTATGAGTGTCGTAGTGCTATTTCCAAATCCGCACAATTTTTAATTTTCCGGAGTCTGATTTGTTTTAGTCCAATTTTGCTTGGATCCTTGGCTCTGAGCATATGCATAGCTGATCTACAGTGATTTAAATTCACATGAAACCCAGTCTTCCTGAATGAGCTGTGGGTGGCAAAAATGGCTTTAGGGCAGCAGCTGACAAAAATGCCAGATAAAATATTCTGATCTCTACATATGGGCTTTATATCACATTTATCTTTAAATCTGTTCAACTTTACAGGGGAGATTAATTGGTGTAAGGAGATAAATGTGCCTGTGTCAAGACATGGCATATTAAATACTAGTCTTATTAATTGGATTTTTCACTCCTAGAAAAAAATGTTGCTTGTTTTGAGAACATAGAGTTAACTGCCGGACTGAACTTTAGGCTGGTAGTGGCATGGAAATTGTGTAATAATTATAATAATACCACCAGCAACTCCAATGAATATAATAATGTCCAACAAAAAGAGTGGGAAATGTAGTTGTGATAGATAGATAGATAGATAGATAGATAGATAGATGATAGATAGATAGATAGATACATACATACATAGATAGATACATAGATAGATAGATAGATAGATTATAGTTAGGTATAGATCAATGTGTGACTTCTTCTAAGGCTTGCCAGTACGCTCTACTCCCTCTAGAGTATTAACACATAGAAGTACAGAGCTTTGCAGCTTCCCATGTATAATTCCATTGAAATACTTTTCACTCTGGTGGGTAGGTCCCATTCTATGGATTGGGAAAACTGAGGAGCAGAAAAGAAAATGACTTTTACAAAGTCACACAGCAGAGGCTGGGACTAGAACCTCGTCTTCTCACTGCAACTTTAGAATAAGTCCTGCAAGGATAGGCTCAGGCCACATGCTCTCAACTCAAGGTTCAATATCAAGAGTTAGATATACCTCTATCAGGTAATCAGGAAAAAAAGCTTGCTGGACATAAATTGCTACTGATAATTACACAACTGTGGCTCAGCATTAGCCTGACAGGTGGGAGAAGTACTTTGTTAGAATGGCTTTGGGCTTTGTGTACTAGTGCACTGGGTGATTCATTTGTTTCACTCAAATGTGCATTGTCTACTTTGTATCAGACTCTTCTACTCATTAGGGAACACAACTGAACAAAAAAGACAAAAATCCCTGCCTTCTTAGTGCTGAGACAGGGAGGTGGCTGATATAAATGTTAAAACCGTGTTGTAAGCACTTTGCTTGTTACAGAGCTGGTGATGATGCCATTTGCTTTTTGCAAAAACTCAGTGTCACCAAACCCCACATTCTCTCAGTGATGGTTAGGGTTAATTGCTATGCTTTCACAGTAATTGTTAAAAGCAACTTAATTTTTTAAATGCCTATAGAAAAATAAGTTTATTATTGTGAATCTGAAATTCTCTACTTCTACCCATTTCGTTACCCCCATTGCTACAGTTTTTTGGTAAGAGGTTTGTTAATGTAAGATTTTTTAAAATAACATAAGAGATCAACAGAGATCACCATCCTAGAGCCTGTGGGCCAAATCTGGCTTATTTGTGAGTTTTCATTAACCTACATAGTATTTTTAATTTTTATACATTTTAATTGTAACAATTAAACATCACAGATAACACCCCCAACCTAAATTTCTAGTTTTTCTTGAGTAACTGAAAGGTCTATCTATCCTGGACCTGAATTTTTTGCATGTTCCCGGTTAGCTGGAGCTAAATGGTAGGCATCTCATGCAGATGGGGCATATAAAACTTTCTGTGTCACCACAGTCCTCGCCTGCCCGGCTACAACCATGCTGGCTTTCTGCCAGTTCCAGAAAGCCATGTGAATTTGTTTCCCTGAAGAGGAGAATGTACATATTTTAAATGATGGAGGGTTTGAAATGAGACATGAAATATTCCAAGTAAGGCATGAAAAGGTTCATGTAGAGTTACAAGAGGTTGAAACATATTAAGGGCCACTTACCCATGGATAATACTGTACTAATCAGGTTCAGGAAAAGTTGGTTATGAATGTCAAATGGTTTAGCAAGGCCAAAGGACTTTAATTTCCTTTACAGTTGCTCCTGGGCTTGAGAAAATGTAGCTGTTTTGCTCCTGCTGGTGTCAGTGATTCAGTCACCTTTTTCTTGGTAGGTCAGCCCCCCTGGGGTTCTCTGTTTGCCAGTGCTGAACATACCAAGAACTGAATTCAACTACTTCACTGAGACCAGGTTTATTTTAGAAGAGCTAAATATCTCTGAATCATTCCACATATTCCGCGATGAAATTAATCTGCATCAGCTGAACGATGAAGGGAAGTTATCTATAACACTTGTGGGCAGCAACGTGCTGGCAAGGTAAGGCTCTGTGAGGTGCCCGAGGGAAGTTTGATCTTTTAAGTCTCTCCTGGGCAAAATATCACCTTGTTCAAGATTTTTGTGGCTTAGGGAGTCATATTAAACACAGAGGGCATTCAGAGGGAAGGAAATGTTTTTTCTTCTTTTATGTCAAATCTGGGCTATGCCCATCTTCTGTTTTTACTTTTGCATTTCAAATATGATATCTTTCAATGGAAAGTTCTCATAAAACTGACCAAAATAACGATTTTAAGCGATTTCAGTTTCTTAGAGCAACACAGCAGTCTTATGTATTGATGCTGAAAATGTGTAATGAAAATTGGAATTAAATGCTAAATAAAACTGAAAGGTTAAGAAAGAAATCTCAGTGGTGAAATGAAAAAATATACAGAGCAGCTATACAAGTCATTTGATGATTGGTTCATTCATTCATAGCATTTTATTTATTTTATACAAACAGGATGGACTTTTTAAATGTTTGTGTAGTTCACACTCCTTATTTTATGGATGAGAAATCTGAAATCCAGTGTTGCAAGTGACTTGTCCAAGGTGCTACATGCAGTTAGTAGAAGAGGTTGGATTAGAAATTGGGTCTTCTGCTTCCTTCAGTAAATACTTTAGAGTTGCTAATTGGTGCAAGAATCTAAAGGTACATCAAGAGAAATAAGATAAACTGTCTGCCTTCAAGGGCCTTACAATCCAACACAACAATGTCCTTTTGATAAGCTTTCTAGTGCTACTGAATGAAGCAAATCACTTGTTTAACATCGCAATAGTTTGAAATGAAAGAGTTTTTACATACTGCTTATTTGCTAATTGTTGATGACATTAACCAGTGGACCTTGACCTTGATATACATGAAATAAAAACCTGCAAAGGTATCTAATCTTTTATTTAACCTTTCTTAAGAAGCGTGTTTAGGTATGAATACATTGTAATGTCAGTCATGCAGTTCAGTTAAGAGTTTTGAAACTAATTTGCCCATGTGGGCTATTTTTATCCTCTGCTATTTGAAACATTCTTTGAATAATATTTATTGATCACTTATTGACAAGTGGTTGGGAGTTATTGGTAGGTTATTGGACTGATTTCGATTATCAGTGTTCAGGATGATAATGTGATTGACTAAATTTATGTGTTAACATCTTCAAACCAACTAATGCAAGTAAATATGGATAAAGATACTGCAAGAAGCCAAAGGAGTGAATTATGCAACTTGTGTCAGTCAAACTCTTAGGACAAATTTTGTAACCAGTGAAACTTGAAAAATTTGTGCTGGTTTTCAAACTAAAGTAGTGAATTCTAGCTTTGGGATTGTTTATGAAACAATGCTTTTTGAAAATAAATCGAGATCTTTGTTCCCTTCATTGCCACTCATTTGCTTTTGGCAGACAGAAAGAATGAAGTTAGTTTTATCCTCATCTTTCTTCCTGCCTTTGATAAAGCCAATTCTATCTCATGGTTAAAGAATGATTTTTTTGGTCCAGCACTGTGATTGGTCATATAAGCTTTGGAACCAGATTGTCAGAGTTTAAATACAGGCTAGTCTATTTACAAGCTCTATGACCTTGGACAAATTTCTTAATGTCTTTATGTCTCCATTTCCCCATTTGTAAGATAAGAATTTTAGTAGAAACTGTATCATAGGGTCATTTTATAATATAAAACATGATAGTCCTCTGAAAGTGTTCGTAATAGAAGCTCAATAAATATTAGCTATTGTTACATTATTATTTTCCAAGAGCAAAACAAGGAATAGTGCTAAGGTGTGAAGGTGTTCTAGGACTCTTGGAGGGGCAATTAGCTGGAACAAAATGTGGAAACACATAGAATAAGGTCCTCTGCTGAGTCATGTGAGCCTACTCATATATTTGGCTATTGAAAGAAAATCATTTGTGTGGGAGTGCAGATTAAATAATTCCAAAAAGGAAACATGCCATATATCTTTTTCTTCCTCTCTTCCATTTGCTTTACAGTGAGGACAAAACTTTAGAATCAGCCATTGTCAAAGTCATTAATCCAGTTGAGCAGAATGATGGCAGGCTTGAGTTCCAAGAATCTTCCTCCTCCCTCGTGGTGAAGGAGATTCTCCAGGAAGCTCCTGGGCTCATCACCGAACAGCTGGCTCATCTCCTCAGAGGTGAGAGATGACTCTTTCTATTAAATACTGGAAGGCTTAATGGAGTGTCTCTCGACTTGATCATGCAGAAAGAGTGCGATCTATTATTGGGTTAACAATCCCTTTAAAGACCACGGGAAGCTTCATCAGAGAGGCAGGGAGTAAAGAGTTTGTTAAAGAGTAGCATTATACTGAATATTAAAAATGTGCATTTAAAAATAAGCACGAAGGATCTTTGCTGTTTCACAAGAATATTAAATGGAGCTGCTGCACCTCTGTCGGGGAGCTGGAATAGCTCCTATGGTCATCTAACAGCTGCTGGAGATGCTTCTTGCCTTGCAATAGCGTGTGTAAGAGACAGAATTCCACATTCCTATATTGAAATAGCTCCTGATGCTTATATGTGTTTGGTTTACATAACACTGTTTAGACTGCAAAATAAGCACCTTTCATGTTGGTGATATTGTGTCAGAGCTTTCATAGCCATATTGTCACCTCTCTCGCTGCCCTCCTTCACCTCGTAATGTTCATTTTCACTCAACCTGCTTGAAGCACTGTTTTCTCAGCACATGATCATCAATTACTCTTATAATCTCTTTCAGCTCTGCAAGCAGAGCCCAGCAAATCCAAAAAGTGGTTTCCAGACTGGAAATAGTTCCCTTTGGTGTCACAAAACTACCACAAAAATTCAGTATTGTCTCATGTAGGACAGTTTTGAGTTGGTATAAAGTCTTTTTTTCTTTCAACACTCCATCTTGGTAGACGGAGATTTTTCTCAGAAGTATTTAACACAAGAAAATGAAGACCAGTGATTAACAGACTGAAAAAGTGAAAAAAGAAAGAAGACCTAGAGCTTGTTGACTCAGTCCTTCTGAGGACTCTCCTGCGCTTCCCATTTCTACCACAACTTTGGGAGAAGGCCCGAGTGTTAGATGGTTCCTGTAAATGTTTTAGAACGTATGGCCCCAGGAAATCTGTCTGAAACATTTTTTTGGCTGTGGGCATCTGTATAAATGCTCTGTGGTAACCTGAACCCTTAACTAAACTAAATAAGCATAAGCATTTATCTCTGTTGACAGAGCAGAAGGAAAATAAAGGTAACTGGGGATCTCAGTCAAGAGGGAAGTTGGTTGACAGAGCAAATGTGTTATGCAGGCAAACACTAGAGATACTTTGTTTAAATATCTTGCAAACTAAGAAGTTTAGTTTATTGTTCACAAAATACATGTGTTATTTACTAGGAAAGCAATGTAGCCTGTAGCCAATGAATAGCCCACCATCACAATTTTCTGTAAACAGTAAAATCATATCAAACTGTAATACATTGGTACAAAGATATGATTTTGCTGCTAATGATAATGATGATATTCAGATTTAGGGAATTAGAAGGGACACAGGCCCTTTTATTAGTTGCCTTAGTTTGCAGAGCTACCAAGAATTAGAGCAATGCTATAGGACATTTGTTTTTTTCCTGTCATTGGAGATTTTTCATAAAATTGGACTTGAAGTAGCATCAGGAAGCTGACAGAGCAGGGATATTTCATGTCACTTGAAAGTTGGAATGTGAGAAGATTAAGTGCCTCTACCAGTAAATATACTGTCATGAGAGAGCCAGAGTCCCTGAAGCCTGGGAGGTGGAAGACATAAATGAATTACTACAGCGGGAAGGGCTCCAGAGACCTTTGGTCAAAGTGTGCATGTATGTGTGTTTGTGTTCACATATGTGGAGGAGAGATGGAACATCACTGAACACTTTTGCCAAGAGGGAACTAAAGGATGGTGATCTAAGAAGTTTGACTTTACAGAGGCAACTCAGATACCCAGTCACAGACAAGAGGCCAATTTCTAGAAACTTCTGAATCTTTAATAGACATAAGAACACAATCAAGTCACCCTTCGCTCTGTTCACTAAACTCAAACTTGTATTTCAGAGTTTTCCAATCATGTATTAACACTAAATCTAATGGGAAGATTTATTTATATGCCAATAAATAATTTGAGGATTCTTTATTTTCATAAATGATTAATTCTCTTTCTAAAGGGTTTTCTCTATAAATGGCTATGATGTTACTTTGTATTTTGGGGTGCTCAAAGTGATCATTAATTTGACACGCATTTCTAGATTATATTTATGCATTCTTCTAGTCTTGAAGGAATGCAAAATTCCAATGCACACCTTTGCCATAAAGAATTTTGAAATATGTCTATTTCCAGATGTTGTGAGACTAAATACTTATGGCTGAGACTTGGAAGAATCTTTAAAAGCATCATAATTAGACCTCTGTTAAAGATACATTATTATAAACTTTTTACCAAAAAAAAAAATCTGAATTTGCCATTAACTAAGCACTTAATCAATTTGATTGGTCTTTGCCTTTTATTCTCATGGCCATATCCTAGGACAGATGCATCATGCTGAGGCACACTGTTGTGCTGTAAATAAATTTCAAGTGGCCATGACATTGACCCCCTCCCTCAGTCCCTGGTATGCTAAAAAAAAAATTATAACTTTCAATGTGTTCCTTAATATGCAAAAGGGTGGGTTTACTCTTCCTCAGTCTTGTATGTTAGCTCCTTCTCCTCTGTTCAAGTTCTAAGTATTGCAGTGCCCTAGAACTCTGTCCTGGGACATTTTTTCTCTATATATTATCCTTAGGTGACCTCATTTAGTTCTGAGATTTTAAGTTAAATCCGCAGACTGTGACCCCCTGTTTCTCCTGCTGTGACCTCTCTGTAGAATTCCACATTCATATCCAGTGCCCACCAGACATCTTCACATGAATGTCCAATTAGCCCTCACATAGCTGTAATGGAGCCCTTTAGGTCCCTGTACCTCCAAACCTGCTCTTACCCTAGTTTCCCCATATCTGTAAAAAGTCCTGCCAACCACCTGGTTACTCAAGCCACAATCCAGGAGTTAAACTTGATTCTTTCCTTTACCTTTCCTTCCACACGGATCCATCAGCAAGACCTACTGAGTCTACATCTACAGCATAACCCGAATCCATCCACTTTTCCCATGATCAAGCTGTGATTCTCTCTCCTTGACTAATGCAGTAGCTGCCTGACTGTTGCCCTCTTTCCTCCATAAAATCTGTTATCTGCACAGTTGTCAGAATGGCTTCTTATAGTTCTACCAATTGCTTACCTTTCTATCTATCACTAAGGTCCTCCCTCTTATCCCCTTAACTCCAGAGCGTAAGCTTTTTGAGAAAAGAAATCTCGGGTGTTTTTTCATGGTTGTGTCTCTGGTGCCTGTCACATAGGAGACCCTCAATAAATATAGTCATAAATGAATTTTGCAAGATTGTTTATATCTTTTCCATTTTTAGGATTCTGTTGATTTAGTTAGTAGGTCCATTTAATTCCAGCTCATCCCTCCAACCTTCTTAAGGTCTAGAATTTGGACATGGTTCCTGTTTCTTATTTACTTATTTTTAGTAAACCCGTTTCTTATTTGTGTTTTTTAGCTTTTACAAATCTTAGTAGAATTTGTTTTGTTATTTTGCAAGCATTTGTTAAATTGTCATCTTTTGGTTGTTTTAACCCTTTCAATGGAGTGTAGCACACATATAAAGAGGAATTCAAAACCTAAATATAAAGCTCAGTAAATTATCACAAAGGAACACACTTAACAATTACCTAGGTAACAAAATAGAACAAGATCTTTGTGCCCCTTCCAAGCACTACTCAGTTCCTCCCTGACTAAATGTAACCACATTCTGATTATTATAGTACACACTTCCTTGATTTTCTTTAGTTTTGTCTCCCCTGTATACCCCTAGGATACTACAGATTGGTTCTATTTTGTGTATTATATAAATGGAATCATATGGTTTATACTCTCATTGTTATTAGATCTCTACATTTATATTAAATGTAGTATCTATTTGCAAAGGTCTATCATCTATCATCTATCCATCTATTTATTTATTTATTTTATTATTCATATCCTCCCTCTATAGAATATGTGATGTGGCTTACAAACATGCATGGAAATAAAATTAAAAAAAGTCAGAGTCAGAAAAAATAAAAACATGTAGAGAAAAGAATAAGATCAAGATAGAATAAGAAAATTGAAGGAGTGACGATAGTATGCAAGTTGAAACTTTGGATATGAGCTTCCTGGAGCCAATGAAAAAATAGAAATCTAGTTAATTATAATGTTTTTATTATTACTAAAACAAATACATAGAACAGTTCCTCATTAAAAAAAATAAGTCTAAAGTATTTTTTCCTTGCATAAGCCTTCTTGAAAAGACACCTAATAACATAGTAGGCATCCTCCAACATATAGAATAGTGGTTAATTCAGGAACCGCATGCATTGTGTCAGGTACTTCCCACTCCTCAATCTGTTAGTGTATGGAGATTGTTTTAATTAACTTCACCTTTAGTCTAGTAGCTTTATTTTTCTGCTCCAAATTTCTTTTCTATACATGCTGAATTTTTTTTCTCTAAATACAGAAACAAATATTTAAATTCCATCATGCTAGAATCTGTTGTGGTCATATTTATTGCTACAGAGATATATCAAAAGGTTTGCACGTGGCATAATATTTATTTGAAGATTGAAGTAGAACCTGGCTATTGTGAGTGTTGCTAAAAGATTGTATACCAGTTAGAAGTAGGTATCACGTTGCCAGGGTAGAAACAGCGTACTCTTTCTCTCAGTCTCCCTTGTCACTGAGCCCTCTGGGCCCTGGCAGTTCAGTTACGGATAAAGGTCAGTGGGTTGGTTTTCATTCACAGCCGGTGTGTGTTCAGACTTCGTAGGAAATTGATGAAGTTGACATAATTTGCATTTTCTTACATTAAATTTCTTTCAATAGCTACGTCTTGCTTTTGTCTTTTAATAAGACATACCTCAAACTTAGAAATTTCAAGATACAGATCACTAGCATCACTTTCATCTGGAAAGGCACAGATTCACTGACATAGGTGACTTTCTAACTATTTGTGTAAGAAATTATTTGTCTAAGGAGTGTGCTAATTCCGATGAGAACATCAGGTGACCCTGATTTTTGGAAATGTCTTTCCACTTCTTCCCTTCCCCTCCCATCTCTAGTTGTGCTGCGGTGGTTCTTTTTCCCTTGTGTTCTTTCTCTTCTCCCTTTCATTTCATCTGTTTCTCTCCTTTTTGCTCCTCTCCTTCCTACAATCTACTTTTAATATCTTTTTCTTATCATTTCAAACAAGCTACAACATGAACCTATCTAAATGACCTTGTCACCTTACACAGTCTTGGGGGCTGAAAGGTGGTGTTTGGTTATGCCCTGAGTTTGTGCCAGAAACGTGCATGTGTGTGTGTGTGTGTGTGTGTGTGTGTGTGTGGTTTGGTGAGTCTGTGCGTTCCAGGTAACCTGCTGCAATGATGGGATTGCAGCCACTGATCGCGAGCTGTGTTTCCATCAAGACCACACTTCACCCAAAAAGCCTTTCACAATTATTTGTATGTCAGGCCTTGACAGAGCCACAGTATGAATAGTGAAACAAGTTACCAGCAATTATTCTCAGCTTAGAACATGGAAAAACTATGTGGTAGGTTTTTAAGAAACAAATTCTCTCCTTTCTTTGGTAGTTCCATTCGAACTTTAATAAAGAATAGTTGCTTGCTATTTTAGTAGCCTGGATTAACAGCTTCAGAAAGAGCCTTTTAAGGAGGTCAAATAGGAAAGGAAGAGAGCCAGATTTTTCCTTTTTTTTTTTTTCCCTCTCTTTCCCAAAGACTGAGTCATCTGTCTCCCGAAATGGTTACAAAGTCCAAAGGGAATTACATCGCTGTTTTGCTTAGGAAAATGGAAGGTCTGCCTTGGGGGTAGGGGAAAGAAATTTTTTTTCCTGCTAGATATAAAACTAGAATAATTCCTCAACCTCAGAGTTAATTATTTCTTCTGCCAAACCAAGATAAGCCTTGTTCTTAAATTCAGGCATTTTAAACTTATTAGATTATTAAGCACTTGAATAATACCTGCTTTTTTATCCCTTTCAGTCAAAAATGTGAGTCAAGTTGTGTCCTCTACCTTTTTTTCTCTTTCTCTCCTCTCCCCCTCTCTCCCTCCCTGCATTATTCATTCTTTAATTTTTTTGTTGCAGTATGAAAAAAATCAGTCCCAGGTGAAATAAGGAAAGAGGTTTAAATCCCTTCTTTTCTGCTAAGAATTTATCATGCAGAATATGCCTTTTCTGGGGTGAATGTTTCCCCAAACCACTTCTGACTTCATTAGATCATGTTTAATATTAATGTACTGCAATTGCTTTTGGCAAGAGGTCCTTCACTTCTCCATTCTTTGGAACAAAGAATATTGTGGTTGATTTTTTTTCTCATGGAATGAAATGTTTGTTACTATTTTATTGTAACTGCTATCTTTGTTGTTAATCGCACCCTCCAACCCCCCCGGGCTTGTGAATAGCTGGACACTTTGCGGTACATGTGTATGGATTTAAGTATTTTTTTCATTCTGTAGAATTTGCTGGAAGTTAAATCAACTCTTACTCCAAAAACAGGTTTAATTTTACTAAGATGTGCCTTTGGCTGCTGTACAAGCAGATGCTGATATTTTGCTAAGCATGTAGCTAAATAGTTTCTAATGTGAAGTTGAAAAATTTGCTATAGATGAGTCCTGTGGATAAAGTTGGCCCGTGCCCTTTCTTAATGCAGTAAAAGCAACTCAGAGTATGGGAAGCGTCTTTTCTGAGTTGTTTTTTTTCCCTCTTACGTCAGTATGTCATCGTTCTAATCATAAATCAGTGTCAAAAGTCACCTTCCATTCATTTTATTACTCTGTAGGACTCTGTTTAGTGAAGTATCTGTTAGATTACTTTTCTGTTTCTGTGCATTTTAAAGATCCCCCAAATCAAAGAAATTGGATTCTTGGTTTGACTATAAGCCAGCCACATTTTTGTGAAATTTATTCTGAAGTCTCTCACATTTTTATGCTATTACAGTTGTTTTCACTTTTAAATGTTATTTTCTAATTGTGGTTGTTTATAGAAATACAGGTGATTTTGCATTTTTAAACTTATTACCAGCAACTTTGGTAAGTGTACTTAATATTTTAAGCTTACTTGTAGACTCTCTGAGTTTTTTGCATTAACATGAAAACTGTGAGTTTTTTTCACCCGTGGGAAAGACTGTTGTTATTCCTTTTATTTTTGTATTATATTAATGATATATTATTTATTACATTACATAAAATTATACAGAAATGTTATCTTTTTACAGTTTGTTACTCATCTATCACTCTTACCTCATTATGTTTTATAAGTAATAAAATATTTTTAAAGGAAAAACTATTTTTAGTACTTTTTTTATTAAGCTATCATTGATACACAATCTTAAGAGGGTTTCACATGAGCAACGCTGTGATCACTACATTCATCCATATTATCGAGTCCCCCACCACCACACCCCACCACAGTCACTGTCCATCAGCTTGGCAAGAACACAGGGTTCCTACTTGTCTTCTCTGTGCTACACTGTCTTCTCCATGACGCCCCCACACCATGTGTGTGCCAATCATAATGCCCCTTAATTCCTTTCTCCCTCCCTCCCCACCTATATCCCCCTCCACCCACCCTGTCCCTTCCCTTTGACAACTGCTGGTCCTTTCTTGGAGTCTGTGATCCTGCTGCTGTTTTGTTCCTTCAGTTTTGCTTTGTTGATATACTTCACAAATGAGGGAAATCATTTGGTACTTGTCTGTCTCTGTTATTTCACTGAACACAATACCCTCTAGCTCCCTCCATGTTGTGGCAAATGGTACTTTCTTTTTCCTTTTCTTACACCTTTTACCTCCCTTGCTTGCCGTTTGCTTTGGCTAGGATTCACAATGCAGTGTTGAAGAGAAATGTTAATAGCAGGCATCTTTGTCTCATTCCTGATTTGAGGTGAGAGGGTTTCAGTATTCCACGATTAAATACAATGTTTGCTTTCTTTATTTGGTTTTTATAAATGGCCTCTATCAAATTAAGGAAATTATCTTCTATTTCTGCTTGGCTGAGATTTTATATAATGATTAAATCTTTGAGTTTTGTTAACTTTGACTCCTGGGCATCTATGGAGGTGTTTATTTGATTTTTCTCTTCTGTTCTGTTAATATGGTGAATTATACTGCCTGATTTTTTAATGTTAATTTGCCCTTTAATTCCTAGGAAACCCCTACTTGGTGACTGTAATATAGTATAGTACCCTATAATATATTGCTAATTTGATCTAGTTGGATTAGTTCTAAAACAATTTTCTTTGCATCTGTGTTTATAACAGACAGTTGCCTCTAATTCTTCTTCCTTGTTTAATGCCCTTATCAGATATTGGTGTCAAGATCATGCTGGATTCAGAAAAGAAGTTGGGAAGTGGTCTCTCTCTGTTCTTTGGAAGAACTTGTGTAAAGTTAGTGTATTTCTTTCTTAAATGTTTGAAACTATGGATATTAAACTATGGACATTTTTAAATAGATACAAAATCATCCAGATTTAAAATCCTTTTTCCTGCCAGTTTTGGCAAGTTGAGTTTTTCTAGAAGTGTCCACTTCCTCTAAATTTTAAAATCTAAGTTTGTTCTCATTTTGTAATGTCAGTAGAATCTGAGGTATGTCACTGTTTCACTCCTAATATTGGTAAATGATATCTTCTCTTACTCTCTCTCTTTTTTTTTTTTTGAGCAGTTTAAAAAAACTATATTAGTCTTTTTGAGGAATCAATGTTTTGTTTTATTAATTTTCCCCATATGTTTTTGTTTCCTATGTCTTTAAGTTTTGCTCTCATTTTGATTATATCCTTCTTTCTATATTTTTAATTGAATTTGCTGGAGTTTTTTTTTTTTTACATTTTATGCTTTTGAGGATATAAAATTTCCTCAGAGCAATAGATTTAGTTGCATCTCATAAGTATAAATATCATATTTTCATAATTGTTCAATTAAAATGTGTTTTAATTTATGTTGAGATTTCTTATTTTACCATAAATTATTTAAAAATGCATTGCTTAATTTTCAGACATTTGGGAATTTTCTAGTTTTGTTTTATCATTGATTTTCAGATTATTTTCATGGTGACCACAGAATATAATTTTGTGATTGTAATCCTTTGAAATTGTTAGGACTAGATTTATGCCTCAACAGGTGATCGAGTTTGGTCAATGTCTTTGTGTTAGAAAGAAAACACAGTCTGACATTGTGGATTACAGTGTCACTTAGGTTGTTTGTAACTCATGCTGCTCAAACAGCCTACATCTTTACAGATTTTTTTTTCCTACTGGTTCTTATAGCTCCTGAGAAAAATGTATTAAAAATTCCCACTGTGACTGGGTATTTCTTCCTTCATCCAGTTTTCTCAATTTTTGATTTATATATTTAGAAGCTGTGTTATTAGCAAATATAAGTTTACAGTTATTACCTTCCTGAGAGTTGACCCCTTAATAATAAAGAAATATTAGCCTTAATTTCAAGTCATTCTCTTGTTTCATGTCTGCTTTGTCTGATATTAGAGTATTATATTGATGTTCCATTTTCTTCTGTCCCTTTACTGCCAATCTTTCAGTATCATTATACTGAAGATGTGCTGATGTAAAACAGCATATTGCAATTGTAGTTAAGATTCACTCATTAATTTTTGTCTTTTAAATTAAGTATGTTTTCTCTTTATTTTGGTAAAAAACACATAACATTAAATTTATCATCTTAACCATTTTTAGAGAACCATTCAGTAGTGTTATGTAAATTCACATTGCTGTGCAACAGATTTTTAGAACTTTTTCATCTTGCAACACTGAAACTCTATTTCACTAAACACTAATTGTTTCTTTCACATGTAATATAATTACATTTGGGTTTTAATATATCAGTTTGATATTTGTTTTCTGTTGGTTTCATATTTTCCCCTTTTCCTCTCATTTTCTTACTGCTTTTATTCTAAAGTATTTTTGCTATTACATTCCCATTAGCTTGTTTGTTATGGATCCTTTCTAAAAAATTATTTTAGTAGTTGCAATAGACATTACAACATACAGTTAAAATACCATATAAATTATTTTAACCACTATCGTGATAATTCAAGAACCTTAAAACAATTTATCTCTACTTAGTTCCTTCTGCAGTTCGTTACCATTGAAATGTACTTAAATTACACATATATTTTAAACTCAATAAGATATTATAATGGTTTTATATAGTGAATATTGATTTATTCTTACCCACATATTTACATTTTCCAGTGTTCTTCTTTCCTTCCTGCATTTCTTTGCTTCCATCTGTAATAGTTTTCCTCTGCCTTTATTATTTTTTTTTAGTGTGGGTCTTGTGAAAAATATTTCCAGTTTACTTTTCTGAAAATGACTTTATTTTGCCTTCATTTTTGTATGTTTTCACTCAGTATTGAATTATAGATTGGCAACTATTTTATATCAGAGCTCTGAAAATATAATTCCTTGTCTTCTGACTTGCATTGTTTTAGATGAGATCAGCTCTCACTCTACTGTAGTTCTTTTGACAGTAATACATTTTTTCTTTGATTTAAATTTTTTTCTGTCTGTAATTTTTAGCAGGTAGTGTCATGTTTTTCTTTGCATTTATCCTGATTTGGATTCAGAATTTATCATGAATGTTAGAGTAATATCTTTAGTTAATTTTGAAATGTGATTGGTCATTGCCTTTCCAAACTTTTTTTCAGTACCATTTCTCTCCTATCCAAGGAGACCCCCTATTGCATATATATTAGATCTTTTCTCCATGTCCCCTATGTCCCTTATGCTTATCTCTGTATTTTTCACACCATTTTCTCCCCATGCTTCAGTATGAATATTTTCTTCTGACATATTTTCCAATTTGCTAATCTTTTCCCCAGTGTGTCTAATCTGTTATTAAACACATTTTCGAGTTCTTAAATTTGGATTAAATTTGCCATTTTAAAATTTCTTTTCACTATTTTATGTACTGATTATAATACTCCACTATAATTATCTTGTTAATTTTAAAAAATTTCCTATAGTTCTGATTCTATTTTTTTCCTCATGAGTTTTTTTCCTTTGGAGCTTCCAGTCATTTAGTTGTATTTCCTTTATGCCTGATGATTTTCTATTGATTGCTGAATATCATATATGAAAAACGTAGAGATGATGAGGCTATGGATGATGAAACTCTTTTGCTCTAGAAAGGATTTACTTTTACACCTAAAAGGAATTAGAAGAGTGTCAGATAAACTTTCTATTTTGTGTTTCAGCTCATTCGGATCAGAATTTCAGTCTTCTGGAAGACTAATCTATCTTTGCTTCACCCTTCTCCTATAGCAGAGGTCAACAAACTTACTGCATAGGGTCAGACAGTAAATACTGCAGGCTTTGCAGGCCTGCAATCTCTGTTGCTACTCAACCCTGTCATTATAGCACAAAGCAACCATGAATAATATGTAAATTAATGGGCGTGGTGTTTCAATAAAACTTTATATATAAAAAAACAGGCAGCAGGCAAGATTTGCCTGCCCACCATTGTTTCCCAACCTCTGTCACCCCAAGATGTAGCTCTCCAGGGGTCTCCTCTCAAAACCTGAGTTATTTAACAAAGACTCTTTCTCTGTGGTGAGCCCTAAACTCCAATTTTTGTCTCACTACCTGGGTGAAACTCCCGTTGTTAGATCCAATAACCTCAGCTCATTGGCTTCAACTTAAGAATCAGCAAATACCCACAGGGGAAAAGCAGCATTAAATGTTGGGCTCACATCTCTGCACTTACTTTCTTTCTAGAAACTTATCTTCTAAGACAGTCACGTGGGTAATGCTCTGATACCTTCACAGATTTTTTTTTTCTCCTGTTTTTGGTACAAGTAATCTATCAGAGCCAGAATCAGATGAAGTTCTTTTTTTGAGTTCAGATTCACCATTGCCTTAACAAAGAGTAGAAAATAATCTTTATGTTTCGGATTCTGTCTGAAATTGTCAGACAGAAGAGTATATTCAGAATCCAGTTGGTTATTCCCCACCTTTGAATGATAATTTGTTCTGAATCTGTCCATTCTCTGCATGCTGACTTCCCCTTCTTAGTTCTCATCTGAAACAGCCTTCTAATCCTCTAATATGCCTGTCTAATTTGTTCTTTACATGGTAGCCAGAATGATTCTTATAAAACATAAATTTGAACATGTTACCTCTCCCTGCTTTTTTTTTACCTCTCCCTCTGATATTTCCCCATTTCCCTTAGAATATAAAATACAAACAAAGATGGATTGTAAGTTTCTTTAATAAGTTGGCTCCCCTCTCTCTCTCTCCAGCCTAGTTTTTCAACATTTCCCCCTAAAACTATGTTACCTAGTTCTAATTAACTGCTTCCATTCCTTGAATTGGCCAAATTCCCTCTACCATAGTGCCTTTGCACATGATCTGCCTGCGTCTCTTTTATCTCTTTTAAAATCTCCCTCTTATCTTGTCTGCCAGATTCAAGTACCCTGTATTATCCCAGTGAAATTTCTTATCCCCCTTATATTGAAAATTTATGTGTTTACTTATTTGTAGTCCCTAAACTACCATGAGCTTCAAGGGGTAAGGTTATCTCTAGTTCAGCTTTAATCATTTATTAGCATCTAGTGCCTCACCCATAAGTGCTCAGTAGTTGTTTGCTGATGGAATGAAGGAATGAAACACTCGAAATATATTTACCATTATTTACTTTTCACTATGATGCTTTCATTCATTATTCTCAATACAACCTTTTAAACTGGAAAAGCAGTATTACTTCTGTTTTTAAAATGAGCAAATGGAAACAGAGGCCAGATGCCTTGCTTGGGGCTTTTTAGAACACTTAATGGTGAGGGTAGATCTAATCTCTAGGCTCTGTAGATCTCAGGATGTCAAGATTGTGTACTCTAGTTTTCCCCCACTCACTATTTCATTTCTACTCTTACATTCTTATCTCTCTCTTTCCTTTCCCTCCCCCTATGATTATAATTAAGGCCACATTGAAAGCTAGAGAGTTGCCACCTTGATTAATCAATAGGTTGGGGATTTTTAGAGTTTATAATTCATCATCAACAAAATTTGCTTTTCCCCTTGATCCTTTTGTTAGTCTGAGCTCCCGATGCAAGGGAAGGGGATGACAGGTGGCAACTCCTCCCTCTCATGGTAAGAAAATCCAGGAGTTTGTGACAGGTTGGCCATTCATATTGGCAAATTACTTCGTAAGCAAAACCTGTGACTTATACCCAGTTTGTGAATCCTTATAATTAGGTATAGTTAATAACTTCAAAATTGCCTGGAAGATGGGGAAGGGATTCCAGGTTCACCACTATGTCACATTCTTTTGCCTCTGACAGCAGAACTACACAGTCATTTAGCTGTTAAAAAGAGGGAGGTCCTATGTGAAATCAGAAATGCAATGAGTGGAACAGTCTTCTCTGTGGTCTCATAAAGGAAAACATTAAACCATATTTAATATTTTTAAATAGCTTACCATTAACCTCCATCCTGAAATCACTTAAAGCCAATGTATATCATTTTTCATGTGTTTGTGTGGGGTGGAGAAAAGCTATCATTTTGTTCCTTCATCCATAAATTGTGTGCCATAGAATGTGCTATAGTGAATTAAGCTGTAGAGGTTAAAATCTGGAGAACAATGAGGCAGAGCAGACAGTATCTGAGGTATTTTCTAAAAACTGCCTCTTGAATGCTTCACTGTGGAGGCCCCTGGTCCAGGCAAGAAACTGGAAAAGAAGCCTGAATGGAGAGGCCAGAAAATGTTGATTTTCCTGGCGCCTGTGCTGGCTTGGTTGGAAAGTTTAAGGCTATTTCTATTCATGCTTTTTAGGTAGTATCCTTTTCAAGATGATGACCATGGAGTCCGAGAAGATGTCAGAGAAGCAGGAGGAAATTTTATCTCTCCTGGAAGAAAAATTTCCTAGCTTGCCTCCGAGAGAGGAAATTATCAACGTCCTGCGAGATACCCAATTCAATGCTCAGGGTGAGTGACTGTCCCCAACGCTCAGGGTGAGTGACTGTCCCCCAGCTCTGCCACAGCTCTCACATGGGGATAGCCAATGGTATGGGGTACTGCCAGGCCCCAGGATGTGTACTTGAGTGCACCTCCACTTTCTTTATTGTTCATGCATATTGAAGATTTTCAGGCACTTAACGTTGGTTTACCTGGTAGCAGGTGGCCTGTGCTGCAGCCTCTCCTCTGAGGCCTTCATGTCTGGTTGTGTGGTTAATTCATGCATCTAACGTGCACCCCGGTGCATCATTGCTTGAAATCCCTGTGCTGAGAGGTTTCTATTTTGAGAATGCTGCAGGAACAGTGTAATGCACATGGGATTTCATAAATCAATTAACTTTAGAAAAAAGTAAAAGGGAAGACAACTAAGCAGATAAAATTGTTCACTGAAGCCCAGAAAGACATCTTTGCTTTCCCGTCAACATGCACACACCTGGCAGGTGGCCAGGCCAGGACTTAAAAACCCAGACCATCCATCTTTAAAGTGCATGGATTTCTCCCTTAGTTCATAATCCCCGGGACAGAGCCCCAGACAAAGCAGTGTATCTGGCAGGTGATCCCAGGAGACACTAAGGGGAGATGAGTACTTTACCAAGCAAGTTAGCTCAGCAGCAAACCAGGCCTTCACCCCACTGGGGAACTCTGGGAAAGAGTGTAAAATTACACCTCTGGGTTATCCCACCCATGGGCATCGTGGTGGTTTGGAATTTGTTCATCTGAAAACCCCAAGAGCTGATTGTTAAATTTCCAGGAATTTTGTGAGTTGGTTAATGTTGGCTTGGCAGCTTGAAACCAGCTGTGGTGGAAGTATTGACACTACAGAAATTAACAGATGCTGCAAATCAGTTTTTGTTGCTGGTTGATAAACATCTGTCAGCATACCACTGGACTGCTGATTGCTGCTCAGTCCCAGGGGCTGCTAATTCCACCAGTGTAGGCTCTGGTGGCCAGAGAGAGCCCTCGGGAAAAGAGATGCAGGTGCTGGTGGTTGAGTGGCATGCTGCGTGCCTGCAGTGAAAGAGTGAGGAATGTGGATGGAGCACGGACGTGTCCGTTGCACCGTTACATATACACATGTGTGTCAATGCACGTATACCTCTACGTAGAGCTGCTACGTGGCATGCATTTTGTCATTCATTTTCAAAACTACATAAAAATTTTAATGTCACGATATATTCTATACATCATTTTATGTGGCACTATGATGGATTGTGGTTTTTCAATGTTCAAGTTAAGGAAGAATGTTAAGTAGGTGTCTGTTTCCCCAGACTACTGTGATTGACAGAGCATCCTAAATTGGGAGGGCAAGTAGTTGGTGCTGGTGTCTTAACACACATCTGGGAAGGATATACATACTTTGCCAGGCTTCATCATGGTTTGGCCTGATCAGATATAATAAACTAGGGTGAGAATTGAATGTCAAGCCAGACCCTTTCCTGTTTTTCAGTGATAGATTTTACTGAAGCACATTGGTCGACTGTCTAAAAGTACAGTTCTGGATCATTTAGCTATTTTGGATTAATCCTACTGTCCTTGAAGGAATCTAATAGCTCCTATTGTCAGGGCTCATTACAGAGCAACCAATTCAATTATGATAGTTTTGTGAATCACATTTATAAAGTGCATTTTGAATTAAATTATACTTTAAAGCATAAGGGCTTACCTAAATACATCCTGAAAGGAAATTTTTGCCTTGTTAGGTATTATTTGGCTAGTTTGCATGGCTATGCTGGCTTTTCTTCATATGCCCACCTCCCCCCATTCCATTCTCTGCCCTTGTCTGCTATGGGCCTCCAGAGGTTGACCTCTGACCTTTAATCTGAGCTCCCCTGAAGATGACTGGCTTCTGGTTGGGTTTGGTCAATGGGAAGAGTTAGTAACCCATGGGACATGGGGGTCAAGGGAAGGAGACAAGAGAGGCTGTAGTATTTCTTCCCTGCTACCTTCCTGATGTGTTGTTTCTGGCAGCTCCTCATCTATAGTTCCAGACCTCTTTCCTTCCCTTGTCCCTTGCTAGGCTCCAGATGCCTCACCATCTTTTATTAATTTCCTCAGTCCCACCTACCTCTTTGTAAGTGTCCTGACATTAAACAATCTTCTTTTGCTTCATGAGAGTGAAGTGTATTTCCTACTGAGTTCCTAACTGATGCAAATACTGTCATGAATGTGATTTTTGCCTTAATATGTGTGTTTGTTATGGATAAAAGAGATATGAGAGGAAAACATTGAAGTTAACAGGGTGAGTTCTTTAAGTAATCCCTTGAGAATACCAAAAAAAAAGCTTCCCCAAGTATAACATCTTGTTTTTCCCCCTGTCATCCACAGGTTTAAGTATTGAACAGACAATGCTGAAGGACCTAAAGGAACTGTCTGATGGAGAAGTAAAAGTGGCCATTAGTACTGTGAACATGACCCTTGAGGTAAGGGTGGGAATGCTGTTTCAGCATTTTACACAATTGCAGTCTGAGCAACCAGAATACAGCGTTAGTCTTCTGCTGTGAAGGTTTCTTTGTGATATGTTTGGCTAGGAAGACAGATGATTATTTTGGGTGGAAAAATACTGTGTTAAGTCGGTGAACAAGGCCAAACCTGGATTCCCAAGATAAGTGTCATTTCATTTATCTCAATAAACTCAAGACCTAAATCACAAACACTCACATAACGTGTGTGTGTATCCTGTTTAAGCAATGATTATATGTGTGGTTAGATTCACTTTCTTTTTTTCTGTGCACTGCCCTGCATTGTCCATAGAATGTTTCTGAGAGAACAAGTTGTCCTTTGGCCTTCATAAGCTATTTGGATGCATGTCATTTTGGTAATCAATCGTGACAACCCAATATTAATAAGATCCTCTTTCCGATCTGTTAAATGAACGGCTCAGAGGGAATGTTATTCTTGTCTTTGTGTGTTTCCTTGGTAAATTACCTTTTGTCCACTTTGGGGGGTTTTCAATGACTTGTATGTTAATCTTAATTAACCTAATATGAATAATATTTTATGGAGGCACATTTGTGCTATGCAGAAGTCTGCACATTTCCCTACTGTTATTCTGCCTTGATCATGCTATCCGCCATTGATTGATGCTCTGAGCTCTCAAGTTAAGTTTATGGAGATAAAAATTGCTGTATAGGGGATTTATCTTTTGGTTTTTAGAATTGTAGGTTAGTCTTCTTTTTTTTTTTTTCATGATGATGGTGGCTATATCCAATATGTGTATTTCTAGGGAATAGCAGGCGTGCATAAGGGTATCCACACCTCAGAAAAACCCGAGAGCAAACCAGGTGCTTTTTCTGTGATTTCTTTGTAAAATTTATTCCCAGTTGATTGACATGGTCATTCAATTCATAGACCCATAGGAATGCCAGGAGGCAGACTGTTGTCACTAAAGGTAATCTCACCTGGTGGTTATATAGTGCCTCCTAGTTTATAGAGCACCTGCTCATTGAATGTAGTTGGCAGATTGACTCAGCTGTTTCTGTGGACTTTCAAATTGATAAATGCTCCATATAATTAGATGTTGATGTGACTCAATACAAGAAACACATGCAATTTGGGATGTAGTAACTAGATAATCACCTACAATTAGAAATCTGCTTTGTGTCTTGAAATCCAAGGAAAACATGGATCTTGCAAGGGTCAGTAGCTCTGAGAATCATTTCTCCTAGTTCAAGCCTTAGGGTTTTCTTTCTCTTTCCCCCTCCCCATGTCTCCCTTCATTTAGTGGTGTCTTATTAGGTTTTAAATGCCTTGTTTGGAATTCCTTTCTAAATTAACATAGAGTATCTTGTAATTGCTTGGGAGCTGTCTGGAGTTAGCAAATTATTTTAAGGTTATTATTATTATAGACTTACCGTAGCTTTAATGTACCTTCATTTATTTTATAGGGGTATACAAATGGCTTGTAAGATACGTTAAACTAAATGTACATCAAGCTATATAAATGATAAAATGATCATCTTAATCTTTACAGCAATTTACAGAGAGGTCCAGTAATTAATCAGGCAGTTAAATACATCTCTGAAAGTGCTATAAGATCTTCTCGGAGGAGAGAGAAGGACATTTGAACTTATAAAGATGGTTATACAGATTAAACTCTTAATGAGCTGAATGAGAGCTTTTCACTTGTGCGTAATGGGGATCTTAAAGATGACAGAGAAATGGAGAGGGAACTCCTTAGAAAGATTCTATATCTTTTTTGAAAGAAAAAATGTATATTGTTCAATATGTCAGTTGGAAAAATCCCCAAGTTAAGGGCAGAATTTGGTTTTCTCCATAGATCATCCTATGATAGAGTGGCATGTTCCCAATCCTTACATGTATTTAATTATATTTCAGCATTCCTTTACCATTCTCAAGGACCTCGCTTTTTAAAATAATGACAGAATCCCCACAATCTTATTTTGTGTGTTTTGAAACAGCTGTCTGATTGCCCTTTAAATCTAGATAGATTCTCAAAGAAATTAAATGCATACTGTATCCTAACTTAAATATATACTCTATCTTCCATTAACTTTTAACTTGTTTCATATGTTTAATTATGGTTAGATAACATTTTAAGTTAACTGAGGGTAATGATGATATCTGACTTCTCTCACCCTTTAACTTCCTGGCACAGTGTGGGGCACACAGATGATTGGTTAATACAAATACTACATATTGGTGTCCGCAGTATGTCCCTTTGGTATCTGACTTTTATTTCCTTTGAATTTAAATAAACATCTCAGAATGCAAAGCCACCAGCTGTTCATCCAGGGCAACCTATTTTGTTCCTTCTCAATCAGTTTCTTCCAGATAACTATGGCTGAAGGCTGAGATCAGATACATGAAATATGGCCCACATATTTATAGACAGTACTGCTTATCCAGCTGTCCCAAAATGGATTGGGTGGTTTTGCAAAATAGTTGTTGTCACTGGAAGAAATCAGCTGGAGGTTCTGTGGCATGTCAGGGAAAGAGAATTCCTTACATTTTCAAAGATCCTTTGCAATGCTGCAATTCTACAGTTGTATGTGTTATGGCCTTTATTTGCCTGATGACCTAATTAATTTTCTTGGGTGGAAATATTGAGAAAATTAAAAGAATCTGTCTCCTTGACACATACACAGCATGTTCTTCAGAAGGCACTGGTTTGGGAGGCAGGAACCACTGCCTCTGGCAGAAAGGTTAACTCCAGTCCTTTGTACTATAAGGAGAAAGCAACTAAACCCTTTGCCTCTCATTTTTTTATAATACATCACAAATGATCATTGTCATCTAATCAAGATTAGAGATGCTATTGAAAGATCTACCATAGAAAGCAAACACTTATAGTAATTTATAATACAGATTTTTTTCAATGCTTTTCTCCATATAGGAGGTCAGAATGAATGTGACTTTGAGGAACAGTGGATTAAAAAATGGCCTTATCAGAAGTGTGGCCCAAGGGGTAGCCCTTCTTACAGAGAGGATTTGAAAGCTAGGCCCATGGAAAAGACACTGCAGTTCCATTTCACATTGCCACTGGGCCATTCTGAGTCTGAACACAGCACTCTTCCTGTGGGGCGCACACACTCCCTATTGGAATCCACTTCTCTGGCTGTCAGTGTACCCGCTTCTTTGTGCCCTTTTCATTGCTTGCCAATTTGAGTATTAGAAGAGAAACAGGTGGTTTTGTTTCTGTTCCAACCCCTCATTTTAGTAGTGGAACCAGTAGAAATACAAGTTGCCAAAAACAAAATCCATGTTAAAAACTAAGAAGTATGAAAATCAAAAATAATAAAACCTTAATCCAAAAAAAAAGAGAGAGAGAGAATTTAGGGATATCATAGCACACGCTTAACAGGAATGAATTTTGCTTTATTTTTTTGCCAGTAGAGTGAAGTGGTGGTTACACATCCTAGGCCTAGTTTACTCCCTAGCCAAGCAGTGTATGGAGATGTTAAGAGGCAGGGACAGGTCTTTCTACTCTAACAAGATACCACTGAAGCGACCGGAGTTGCTCCTGCAGCACTACACTAAAGGGTCCCTTGCTAACACCACGCAGGATTACAGCACCTTTTAGCAACTCCTGATGGCTGTAAGTCATTAGCATCTTCCCTCAGGAAGAATACTTACCAGGCACCGAGCTGATCACTTTTCATTTTGATCAATCACATGATGATTTATTCCTGTGTACCTACTGTATCAGTTTGCTGAGGCTGCCGTAGCACAGCACCCCAGACTGTGTGTCTTAAACAACAGAAATTCATTGTCTCACATTCTAGAGGCCAGAAGTTTACGATCTGGTATCAAGAGGGTAGGTTTCTTCTGAGGCTGTGAGGGGGAACCTGTCCCAGGCTCTCTCCGGGCTTCTGGTGCCATCCTGGCCATCTCCCATGTTCCTTGGCTTGTCCCGGTATCATGTCTGCCTTTATTTTCACATTATCTCTTCTCTGTGCCTGTCTCTGGGTTCAAATTGCCCCTTTTTATACAGACACCAGTCATACTGGATTAGGGCCCACCCTAATGACCTCGTCTTAGCAATTTAATCCTCAACAACCCTATTTCCAAGTAAGGTCACATTCTGAGGTGCTGGAAGTTAGGACTTCAACATGTAAATTTGGGGGATGGATGCAATTCAACCCATAACAAATACTATTCATAAGAGTTGTCATTTTCCAGACGGCTTAAAAGAATAAAACTTATCATTAAGACTGAATGAACCTGTTGCCTGCCAAGCACAGTTCATCTTGTTACTCCCATGTGTTTTTATTTCAAATCAGTTTCCTTTAAATGAGGAACAATGGGGATTTTCTACTCTCGAAATTCTGTCCTCTTAATTTGAAGCTGGAGTCAGAGGGAATTGTTCAGGCCTGTTTTCTCTCTGGGGCTCTGCTCTGCCCAAAGCCTGGGGCCTCCTCACGGCCAGATACTCTGCTATTTGGAACTTGGGAGAGGCTCATGGGCTGCATTCTGGTAAGTGACTCAGACTGCTTACTCACTCAGCCCTATAAAGATGACCAGCCAAGCTGCACCCTGGGACACTGTGGAGGGAAAAATACCATTATTTTCCCTTCTCATTCAAAACACAGGCCAGAATGAATTGCCAAGATAACTGTTCAACTCTTCCCTAACAAAGGGAACATTTATTCAGGCTGCAGTGAAGCATTGTCGAACAACTGTAACTGGTGATTGAAGCCTGAGCAAACCAGTCTGAAATCTGGTTTACCGATTTTAAGGGCCAAATGCGATTTCTCCTAGGTGGGAGGTTTCTGATGGATCTGGTCTGGGCACAGCGTCCATCACTTCTGCTCACCTTTCATTGGCTCGGTCACATGGTCACACCTACCTGCAGAGAAGCTGAGAAGTGCAATCTAGTTTTGTGCCCCAGAAGAAGAACCAGTTTGAAGAATAATTTGCCAGTCTCTGCCACAACCTCCATCTTAGAGGTGGGGAGACTGGAATCTAGAGAAATTAAATTATTAGTGTAATGTAGAGGCAGGACCAAAATCCAACCCAGTTCTGTTCCAGTACTGGGTTCACTGCTTGGGATATGGTGACCACAGGCAAATGAATGGCAGAGTTGGAGCCTACTCAGGCATTCACTGGTAAGTCATCAGGCATCAGTCACTGCTCCAAACTCCAAGTGTCAGACAGCCTAGACATCCTGAGCAATCTGTGGTTTTCCCTACTCTTGGTACCAAGGCTTCCTCCTTATCTTTACATCTTTCCTTCTTTTAAAAATCATTTTAATTTTTGGTCTGTAAATATCATCCAATTTCTAACTATGCATAGTGAAAGAAGTTATGGGTCCCTGATAGAGAGGAGATTTAGCAAATAAGTCAAGTCCATAAAAGTCATAGGAAAACAGATCATGGGGCATGGACTGGATAGGACACACCAAGTAGGTGGGATAGGTAGGAGTTCTGATGTTTTTTTTTTCTCAGCCTGCCTCTAGAATTCAAGGACAAGGGCATTCTGGTTTACCTTGCTGTGATAAAACTTTTTCAAATCTGCATTTGAAATGGAGAGTAGCCTAAATCAGTGAAAAATTTTAATGGTAGAGATTCTTCATTGAAATGAAACAGTATTACTTTTGAGCACTATAGTAACTCCAGATGACAAAACTGAGCAGCTGTGGTGTTAGGAATTCTCAATTCTTACCTGACTGAAGAGTCCAAAGGGGTTTAAAATAAATGACAAACATGGTTAGTAACTTTCACTGTGTGAATTTCATAATCAATGGGTGTGAGGCATCTGAAATGGGAATCATAATTTGAAAAATTCCTATTTAAACAATGGTTTGTCAGATCAATGGCAATAGCACTTTGTCTTTGAAAACAATGTACTAAAAACTGAAGCTTATAGTATTTAGAATCCTTACAATTTGTATGTAGGTAGCACCTTCTGCAGATGGCCAAAAATATTTCAAAAACATCAAATAAAGTCTGCAAAACTAGCCTATCTAGAAATGCCTTGTAATGGAATTGCTCTAATCTGCAACTGAACTCAAGTTGGAGCCAATTTGGTGACTTACTCTGTTTATCTATTAGCCAACTTTAAATGGACTTAAATGATCCACAAAACTTGGTCCAGTAGCCATACTTTTCTATATTTATTTCCCTAAATGGTACCTCAGTACAGCTTTCCTAGCTCTCATTTTGCAGCAGGAATGAGCTAAACAATGATCCCAAGTTTAGAGATCATAAAGTTCTGCATTCGGCATTGTGCTTTCTTCGGCATAGGGTAACGCCCTGGACTCTGTCCTTCTCCCGCAAAATGCTGACAAATGTATTCACATGGAGGAGATGGAAAAGGGGGGGGTACAGAAAAGACAGAGCCTGCTCCAGGCATAAATTCTCCTTGAAGCTCAGGAGTCCCCACTGACTTCCTTCCCTGGGCAACTGTGCAGTGGGAATGAGATAATGAGATAAGATGCAATGAGGACACAGCCTCATCAAGAGGCTTAGGGGAATTTAGGTGACACTGGCCTCAAAAACAGAGAAGCTGCATGCCATTCCAGTGAGCCCCAATGTGGCTGAGTGGTAGTGAATGAACAGGGTAGAGTCAGTGTTCCATTTGATGGCATTTTACCTGGTGCATCTCTAGTGGACAATGGCTTTATGTGATGCAAATGTGGATGTGTATTATTCATTCCCATTCCCCCCTTTCATTATATCCCCACCCCCAAGATGCCCATGCATCTGCTTTTTGCACCAAGGGCTCAGAACAAAACAGGGCTGCAGTACCCTGACCTCAGATTCCTGAGGTCATACCATGGGTCAAGAACCTGGAGGCTTAAAACAACATATTATTACCTCTCATAGTTCTATGGGTTATTGGGTTCAGCTGGTGGTTCTTGCTCAGAGTTTCTCATGCACATGCAGACAGTGGTCAACTGTGAGCTCAGCTGGGACTGTTACCTGGCTTGTGTTTCTCACAGCATGTCACTTAGGTTCTAAGAGTGAAATATGTGATTTTTAAAATAGCTCTGTTTAATATGCAAACAATATCTTTGCAAGTTTACTGAAAATTTTACAGTAGTTCCCCCCACCCCCCAAACTGCACAGGTCAGCTCTAGCACTACATTGGGAGTAGACTCCAGTTCTTGATGTGGAGAACAGCACATGCATATAGGAAGGGAAGGAACTGAATGTGGCCCTTTTGGAGACTTTATCAAAGAAAGGAATTACTTCTGATGTCTGGGTTGTGTCATTAAGTTCCAGTCTTTCTTCTATAAATCAAGGAAAAGTAGAACCTTAATTTTTGATTCATAACTTCCTCATCTAGTTTCATGCACATTGGTCAGTGGTATCATATTTCTGACAGTTAATCGTGGCTCAGAGTGAGAGTAGGTAGGGCCACTGCAGCTAAAGGTAAGGTCATGTGTATAGTACTGAAGAGCCTCGAATCATTGGTCTTTAGGGTCTTTCCTGTTTGGACACAAAACATCGCAGGCGCCCTGCTTTCACTCATCAGTCACCATGTGGGTTGGGGTCTCAAGCTCTTGCCTAGAGGCCTTGTCCTCCCCACTGTCTGCCCTCATCTGTTCAGCTTGAGACACAGATCTTGCTCTCTTCAGTAATGCATACTGAATTGGTACCACTTTCCTCCTGAGCTTCAACCATCCTGTGCTGTGCTAGCGAGTTCTGATAACCCTTTTGGACCACATTTATGGATGACTTTAGATCCCTTGCAGCACTCCCCATCTCTCCTTATGTTTGCTCAGCTCTTCCCTCTTCCCTGTGCTCACCTGCTCCTTTCCAGAAACCCTGCTGCATTCTCCACTCCAACTTCTCCTGCCTGGGTATTAACCGCACTTCCTTCCAGGACTTCATGATGCGTATTTATCATTAAAAGGCCAATGAAAAGTTTTTCCATACGTCATCAAAATGCCTAAGGCTCTCCATGGAAATGCAGTATTTCTAGTACCCCTGTCCCCGTATTTGATGACCTCCCCTTTAAGCCCACAGTCACCTTTGGGGGCATGGGCATATTATCAGAAGGCATTTTGAATAAATTCATGTATTGCTGCATGATGCAGAAATAAAAATTGTGCATTTCTAGACCTTCAAAAGTCATAAGCAGGCAATTCTGTTTTAGTGAAATCCTTAGTAGGAGGTAAATTGATCCTTTCTTTGCAAAGGAAATCACTAATCATTGCCCACCCTGAGGAATGAGTTCCGTGATACCGGTAGAATCAGGCACCTCTCTTGTTATTGCCCTTTAATAAATGTTGGTATTTGAAAAGCTAAGAAGTAGGCTTTGGTTCTAGTCATTTTAATCATCCCATAAGATGACAAAGAAACTAGAAAACAGCCTGTTAATTCATTCTCAACTTCAGCACTCCTGAGGGAATTAAGAAATAGCATTTCACAAAATCTGTGACAATTTGAACCTTCTTCATAGCACAATATCTAATTCTCTTCTGCATCTTTCTTTATGAAAAGGGAAACCCTCAGGACATAGAGATATGCTAGGATGGCTGCTCTTTCACTCTGTAAATACATTTTTTAAGTGTACTATAATGTCATTTTGATGGTTTAATTTCTGGAAGGATTTGGCTAATTACATTTTTGGAATGTACTCAGACTGGTTTTAGCTGCCTGGTGTTACTTTTAATAGCAGCTGTTGCCTACCTTTCCTCTTGTCTATTTTCTCGCTCGCTCTCTCTTGCCTTCAGAGTTATTTTGCTGATTTGGAGACCTGACCTCAGTTTAAATTAGTTTGTGTGTAACACACCTGTGAATTACATGCAATATTTTAATGATTAATTACTACATTGTATCAGTTTGTCATACAGAAGTGGGCTGTGAAACAAAGAAAATTGTTGCCTCTTTTGGTGAGAGAAGACACCTCTACAGAAGAGAAGCAACAGTGTTGTGTTAGAGGACCCCTTTTCCATCCACATAGGTAAATGCTCAGTCGGTTCCTGAAGTAACAAGGCCTCTTTTTTCAGTGCACACTGAAATGAAATAATAAATTTATACTAATTTGCCACTGGCAATTCAGAGAAATAAGCAGACACAAACAAAGGAATAATTTAGGATAGTTACTTTCCAGAGCAGGCATCTTTTTTGTTGTTCCCCCCTCAACAGTGGTTGCTAGGATTGGCTGTGCAGTCGGTTGCAGAAGAGTGAGTTATGATAGGTCGGTGGTGTCCCCTAGTGGTGGGAAAAGGAAAACAGATAAGGCGCTAGAACTATGATTTGGTAATTACCGTCTTCTTTCCTTCAAAAGAATAATGTGTTCATTGTATTCAAAGCATGGCACTGAAAAGGTAGGTCATGGCATTTAGTATTTCCAGCTATGTTTTGCCTTCTAACAGTTCAGACTAGCATTTTTTTCATGATACCGTTATGAAATACATTGGCAGTTTCTTCTCCAATGCCATGTGAAGCACACCAGTTCTGGCCTTTAAAAGTGCTTTTTTTTAAAAAATCCTAAACCAAAAGCGAAATAGTCACTTTGTACCTACCTGCCCTTGTAGCCCAAACAATGAGGCTCCCAAGTCATTATCATCACCAGCTAAGCCTAGAGCACTTTGGACTGGCTGATGTGTCCTTGGTGCCCCAAAGTGGAAGAGAAGGGCTTGAGTGCATGCGCTCATTTCATCCATCCACTGACACAGCTATTTGTCAGCAATCATTTATCGAGCAGTTAACTAGGAGTCTGAAATATGGACTAGATCCTGCAATGCAATGGTTTCTGTCCTCCCTACGCTTACGAATGATGGCTAATTCTAATTGCCTTAATGGGCCAACACAGTAGATACCACAGTTTGTGACTCAATAGCTCTTCAGTGGGACCCAGGAATTTGTATATCTAGTAAGTTCCTTGGGATGCGGGTGCTGCTGGTCCAGAGAGCACTCTGAGTACCACTGGCTTAGAGCCACTCAATTCAAGTCCCAACTTTTGGATACATGGACACAGATGCAGAGGAAGGGAACTGGCATTCATTGAATATCTACTATATTACCAGCACTATGATAGGTGTTTTATATTAGTTATATTTTAAAATTGTGACAGCTTCCTGATGACATGCATAATTATTATATCTACTTGATAGGTGGGTTAAACTGAGACTCACAGAGGGAGTCTGTATTTAAATAAACTACCTCAAACCACAGACTAGGCATTCTGCCCCAGGAATATCTGATTCTAAAGTCCTTATTCTTTCCCCATTATTTTATGTTGGGTCACACGAAAAAAGCTAATTGTTACCATCAGGTACAAAAAATAAGTTCTGGTATGAGAGATAAGAAAGCCCCTGTATCCCCCAAACTTAGGGGCTTTAAGGAACAACAGTTTAGTATTTCTCATGACTCCACTGGCCTTGTAGAGCTCACTGGAGCAGCTACAGTCAGCTGGCGTCTCTGCCAGAGCTGGTTGATCCAGGGTGGCTTAACTCACCTGGTTGGGGCTCAGCTGGGGAGGTTGGGATGAATAGCTCATGGCCGAGCATCTCTCTGAATGTGGTCTTTCACCCCAGGCTTCTTCCCCCAAGAGCAAAAGCCGTCCTAAATGATGGAAGCAAGAACTGTGGGGGGTCACAGGTTCTGTATGACTACGTTCTTTTGGTCCAAGCAAGTCATGGGGCCAGCCCAGACAAAGAGTGAGTAAAGAGACTCCACCTACATATGGGAGGAGCTGGAAATAATTTGTGGCCATTTAAAGTCCACTAGAACCACCAAACAGGACTGTCTCTTTGTTACCTCATTACTCAAGTATTTGTAACTTTTTCCTGGTTTTAGTTGTCTTGGATTTTATTCAGATAAAGATCATGCTATCAAATGTTTTTATGTCACATTACCAGTGAGCATTGGGAGAGTACAGTGATGGAATGAAATTCTTTCTTTTTGACTGATGCATCTGAAAAACCTGTCTCCTAGGGTTGTCATTGTAGCAGATACAGAAATATTTATGACAGGCCAGCTCTGGGCCATGTGCAAGAGAGAGCCAGTGTGCATTTCTTAATAGATCCTGTCCAAGAGGACTGATGAAGTAGAAACAAAGCTGATCTCAGCTGAGAGAAGCTAGAGGCAGAGCCAGCTTCCTAAGGGCCGGTGAAGCGTGTATTCCAACTATTTAGCAGCACAGGGAATATAAAAGATGGGGGCTCCGGCAGGTCCACATGGAGCCTGTGAAGATAACCCATCTGTGAAGAGCAGATAGCTCTAATATTTAGTACTCCAAAAAGTACCAGTCAAGTAACAGCTGTCCTCCTCTCCCTACCTTACCTTACTTCCTTGTGCTTTAGTCCAGGGACTACAGTTGGCACAATGACTGAGGAGTGGAGGGACAGGTGAGGAAAAAATGGAGAGGAGATCACACTCCCTCCCACCAGCAATGGGCCTCCATGGAGGAGAGCAGAAGCTTAGCTCTGTTAAAGATTGCTATTTTGTCTACTAAATTGAGACAACATCTTGTGAATTGAAATGCCTGAAAAACTTCACCTGTAAGTCTAGAAAAATCATGGGGTTTACATGATTTATTTTTTTATGTAGGATCAGGGAAAGAATCAGCACTACAGCCTGACCCTACATCTGCACTTCATGAGTCCTGTTTGTTCCACGCATCTGTATATACCTATAGCAAAACAGGAGTTGCTGTTTCCTGGAAAATAAGGAAGGTGGTCCTGTCCCTTCCCTCATTCCATACATTCCTTCCTGCCAGGCATTGGTTCTTTTGTGAATTCTTTCTTCTTCAAAACCTTCTTGATTTTAATTATATGGGAATCCATTGGAAGGTAAACGGAGAAAGCAGTAAGAGCGGAAGCAAAATTTATGTATTTGCTTATGTTCCTGTCTCCTAAGGATATCCTTGGGCCTTCAACATTTTGGCTATTTGAACTGAAAAGAAGTGATTTGGAACTGAACCGTACTTGACAGGAAAGTGTGTCAGTATCAGCATTAATATTAAAAGCTAATACATCAAGGACCAGTTGTGTGGCATATTTTAAGCATGTTATATAGAGGCAGAGGAAGCTTTCTTTTTTGGAAGGACAGGAACACACTAATAGAACTTTCCAGTTATTAGTCCTATTTTTTATTTTTTGCAGACAAAGTTAAAATCAATGAAGCTTTCTCTTTTGTACTTAATGAAGATTTAGGTACAAGTTTGAACTTTTGATATTTAGTTTGATTTTAGTTTTTGATACTTGCAAACTTTCTTCCATTTTATATTCATGTATGTGTCAGGCATCAAGATGGTACATGGATTTGTTTTTGTTGCTAAGAGAAGCAAGTAAACATGTTAACATTTAATCTTCCAGTAATGGGATCAGAAACAAAAATCTCAGCGACTTACAATGCTGTTCAGAGATATTTTTCCGCTGCCTGTTGTGAGAAGTTAGGGTATGTAAAATAAATGATGTATGGAGCTGTAGGAATACGACTTTTCCAGACTACCTTATGTCTAAGGAACATTAAACATAGGGTTCTCGTTTAGCAAATAAATAACCATTCATTTCAATGGCTGCATAGTCTGGACTTTCGTGCATATTTTTGCAAAGATAAGAAGGGGCCATTAGGGATTTAATATAAAATAAATCGCCAAGGGGTCTTCTTGTAGTCCTAGTCTTTCTGCCACATGGTGTGTTACTAATGTGCATAAATGGGCTTAAATGAATTTGTTATCTGTATTGCATTTGCAGTATGTATATATTTATATATTATTTTTTAATTGTGTTTAAAAATAAAACATTAAATACATCATTTTGGAGAGTTGAAAACGTAGAATACGTAAATCAATCAGCTTCAATTAGTATTAAAAATGCAGTATATTAGATTTGCCTGTGGGTGTATTTACCCCACGGAGTTTAATATATTTTAGTTTTGTCATCTATGAGGTAGCCATATGGTTAATTTGTCACCTTTTAAGAATAGACTGTTACAATCCAAGCTCGATTAATGAGATAACACTTATGAGCCACTGAAAGAGTCCATGTCTTGGTTATTTTATTGATGCCCTAGGTCAGATTCTGAACATTGTCTCTGTGGAGTATTGATGGCTTCCAAAGGAGCTTTGCTACTTTACTCTCTTCCTGAGTCACTTTTACCATGTTTACAGTTACAGAGAGACAGTGACAGGAAATGTTCTGTATCATATTAAACAATTTGATAATTTATTATCGCATCCACAAGGTAATTGCCATAGAGTTTACTTTTTGACTTTCTTTTTTAAAGATCAGTGGAAATTGTATTTTTACAATGATAAATAGAATTTAATAAATTATAATCTAGTAAGAGTTAAAAGATAGATATGGCCTTTTATTAGATTATGGAACAATTCCAAGTGGTTTTGATAACATTTTGAAATGCAGTTATTCATCTCATAAAAATGGTTTTGATCTTTGCCCCATAGAAATAGCTCTTATTAAAGAAATCATTTCTTAAAGAAATTAGTTCCTTAGTAACACCAATTAATTCTTTATTATTTTTAGTTAATAACCTGCTAAGTGATGTTATATCGTATCCCTGCTAAATTTTCTATATCTCTTTCATATTCCTAACATAAACTGTGGCATAAATATATTCTAATATTCTTTTCTGCTCATCAATTTTATTTGAGGCCACCATATTCAAAAAGAGCAAATACTTTCTAAATTAGATGTATCAAATATTTCCTTGTTAAGCAGTACTTAAATGGATTTAATGTAATACTATCATAAGTAGAAATATCATTCAATTAAAATATTTATTAGATAACTATTAGACCGTGGTTAATAGCTTTCACTCATATTTGTTTCTGAACACACATGAAATCACTGTTTTATAATTTAACACAAGGAGAAAGGCAGTTCGTGAGCATGTGTGTATAAACTTTGCATTTGACTGATAAGGAAAATATCGCCTATTTTGACTTCTCTAAATTTGACCAATTTATCATTTGAGGGTTGTTATTCTTGCTTTGTAACTGCTTTACTGAAGATGTTTATGGTACATGGGCTTTATCAGCAGGAGGTGTTTTTTGAAAAATGTTAAGTGTAAAATGTATCTTATAATCTATTCATATGTTATTCAATGTTTGTTTCCACTCTCTGGCAGTGTACGCACACAATCCAGCACATATGAGTAGTCTTAAATAGATGAAAATCACCTTTGATTCTTTATCAATCCAGGTAAACAATCAGAGGAGCCGGGCCTCACTGCAGAGGTGAATTCTATGTCCAGAAGACTAGGGTGCAGAATCTTCCTTTTCAGAAGTGCTAATGGATACAAAAATTATTTAACCTCGTAGAGGTTAGCAATACATTTTCAAAAGATGCATTAGCATGTCAGGGTGATAATAAAAGATGTAAAAGAAGAATTGGAAATTAGTTTGGATATTTTAAACTTGAAAAAATAATTGCCCATAAGTGCCAGTAAAATATCATTTCATTTGCATTTTCTTTTGATATTTCCAAGTAAATTATCAATCATATCTCTGATAGAAAGATAGAGGGGGCTGGTATTCTAATCCCTGAATCTCGCATCTCTTGGGACTGCTGCTGCACAGTCCAGATGAGTATTTGCCATGTAGGGGAAACATGAAAAAAATAGGCACTTGGACAGTAGTTTCTACCTCCTTTGTGGTCATTGAACTCTTTCTAACTCAGATGTTTTTGTGCCTGTCACATTTGCATATCAGTAACTTCTAAACTATACTATGCAAGTCAGCATCAATTTTAACACAATTGCTACTAAACAGAACAGAATTTATGGTACCTATAAAGATATCCACAATGATCACACAATTCTCTTGTTTGCCCTCCTAGTCGGAACAGAACTTTTACTGCCCTGACCACCCTGGCTTAAGGCGCTCACGGGTCAACGTTCTTTCTCTAATGCACATGCTCTTTCTCCAGGGCCATCACGGCGTGACGCTGCTCCTCCTGTGCTTCACTTAAACAAATGATCACTACCCCCAGCCTCGCCTTGAATCCCATACCTTCCCTGTTCAGCATTCCATTCAGGCAAAAATAAGTTTCATACATGGATCAAAGTTTGGCAGCATGCTTATGGCGTGCTCCTGGCACATTCACTGAAAATCATTGATCTGAAAGTTTGATATCTTTGTCCTATATATGAAGCCTTCTTACCTTCATGACCTGGATTGGATCTCATGTGACTCTCTGAAGAGTTCTTTTGCCAAAGTTAGCAGCAGGCAGGACAGTGGATGAGATCCCCTTTCCTTGGAGCCTCTCCTGATCTGGGCTGACCATTTCCAGTATGAAAATGAGTCAGTGGAAGTTGAATCCAAGGAAAGAGAGATTTTACACCAACTCAGATTATTTATTACAAAAACCTCTTCCTCCTAGATCTATGGCTCGGTTGTGTGTTTAAGGACCCTCTAATGACAGCAGAGGGAATGGGGAGCCTGGAGCTTTCTGTGGCTCTTTCAGGTGTCCTGGTGTAGGCACATGAGATTATTCTGATGCTTACTATCTAGCTTTTTCCTCCTGGTAAGCACTTCATATTTTAGATTGTGCCATCGTTCACCCATGTTCACAGGAGCACTATTCACAGTGACCAAGAGGTGGAAGCCACCCATGTCTGTCAACAGATGAACAAATAAGCAAAATTGATTTACACATACAATGGAATATTTTTCAGCCTTAAAAAGGTGGGAAATTCTGAATGGGTGAACTTCGAGGACCTTATGCTAGGTGAAATGAGGCAAGTCATGAAAAGAGAACTACTGTCTGATTCCACTTTTATAAGATCTAGAGTGGCCAAATTCATACAGATAGAAAGAAGAATGGTGGTTCCCAGGGTCTAGGGAGATGGGGAAATGTAGAGTTCTTGCTTAATGCATACAGTTTCACTTCGCAAGATGAAAAAGTTATAGATATTGGTTGCACAACAGTGTGAATATGCTTAACACTTCTGAACGGTAGCACTTAAAAATGGTTAAGATGCTAAATTTTATGTGCTTTTTTTTTTTTTTACCACACTTGAAATTTTTTTTCAATGAGTTGTTATATTGAAGCTAAAGAAATTGAGCTCCATGTTGCTTTAGATGGGACAGAAGGGGAGAGAAATCTCATTCTGTGGATGCCACTCACTCTACCTGTTTATCTATGGGTGAAATCTATAAACAAAGAAGGAAGAAAACTCAAAGCACCAAAGTAAGATGCGCAAAAAGGGTGGCTAAGGTGTCTGGTGTTAGGAAGGAGAAGGGTGTTGGTTAGGCAGCCCCCCCCGTTACTCCCCTTCATACCCTGCCTATATATGTTCGAATATCTCAGAACTCTTATTTAAAACACAGATCACACACCACCTTCTTTTTCTCTCTCCTGTTCCAAATATGGTTCCAGAACTACCGTCGGGTCTGAGAGATCATCCACCCCAGGGAAACCTCAGGGAATTCTATGCACTCAGGATTTACTGCTGCTTCATAGCTGGCCATGTGGGCCCCTCCTGATCCTATGTACTTGGGGAAGTTCAAGGTCTTCTATGAAACACACATCTGTGAATAAAACCTTGACATTTGCATAAAGAACCACACTCTGCCTATAAAAATGACAACGTGGTATTACTAAACAAGGATACAAATTGGTAAATATAACATCTACATACCCAGACTTTGGGAAGACAATTTTTAAAATAATTATCTAACTTCATTCCTCTCAAATAATACTGAATGAGCACATAACTACATTTTTTGTTGTAAAGCATGCAAACATTACCCCCCAAAAATTTAGCAGAAAATCCCCTTGGTTATGCCTCAATCCCAAACCAGGAGTAATTGCCAGTTTAGTATTTTTTTTTCAGTTATTTCTCTGTGCATTTTCATATATATGTTCTAGTAGAAGTGTATACATTTTTCTTTATGTAGAATAATGAAAAGAGGAAATAAAAGAATATATTTTTTCTGGTCAGGTAACTCCAAGTGCTATTTTCAAAATAAAAATAACACACATGAAAGTTAGAAAAATTTAAGGGTACCCCCAAATGTCAGAAAGAAAAGTAAGCCTTTCTCTCTGTGCCAATCCCTCTCCCAAGAATAATACTGTTAAATGCTTGCATGTGTGTTTGTGTGTGTGTGTGATTTCATTTTGGAAGCAATCTTAATAATCGGAGAGATGCGTAAATAGTAGCTTTAAGCAGCATTCTTTCTATCCAACCATCTCATAATAAAACAGATTGCATAAGTAGCATGAAGTATGTATCAGGCCCTTTTGACATAAGTCAGGAAGAAAGGAGAGGCATGTGAAACAGAATCTTGATGATTCAATTTTTTCCCAGAATCCTCTCAGATTCCTGTCTTCTTATGAGGCATGTTTCTTTACATGTCCTTCATGAGGGACCCTGCTCTGTGCTTCCAATTCTTGCTGCTGTGGACTGTGACACTGTCCGTTTTGAGCTGTGCCCCTCACTGCGCCTCATTTCTGACCTCTCCACATCTTTTACCAAGCATCCATGAAGTCCTGTCAACTCCGTTGCCTGGTGACTCATGCAGCCCTCACCTGCTCCATCCCTAAAGCCTCCACTAGTTCAGGTTCTTGCTCTTCACCCTCTGGACTGTGTCGCACAGCTCCCTTCTGGCCCTTCTCCTCTTTAGATGAACTCCTCTGCAGTCCATCCACTGCACTTTCTAAATTACAGGCTATGTCATACTGCTCCTCTGCTTAAAACCCCTCCGTGCCTCTCCATCACCCACTGAATAAAGTCCTACTGCTAGTGTCCTTCAGCTGAGTCTTCTACCCTCCTTCAGAAGAACACTGTGCTGCATTCCTATCTTGTGGATGACTTGCAGACAAGGTTGGAAGTGCTGTGTTCTCTCCTTGCCTGTGCTTTAGAGAGGCACACCCTCACCTCTGTTGCTGTTCCTCCTCCTGTCTGCTGCCAACTCCTGAACCCTTGAGACTCACCATTTGCTTCCCCTGCCAATCCTCCTGTGCTTGAGAACTGGGGGCTCTGCCTCTTTGCTCTTCTAGTTCCATTTATATTCTTCAATCAGAATGTTTATTGCTTTATAATGAAACTTCTGGTTTGCTTAACTGCCTCCCTCTTCTAGACTGTGACTCTTTGACTATGGAAACTTTGTCTTCTTGCTCTTACTGTGAATTCCCCGCACTTATATAGTGTCTATGCTGGGTAGGCTCCCTGTGAATGCAGGCTGAGCAAATGAATCAGCCTGTGAATCCTATGTTAGCTGCAATTCTGTGTCTTCTAATTTTCATTATTTGCCTCACCCAGATCCTTTTTTTTCCTGTTTCTTTCCTACCACTTTCACCATCCTTTTTCTGCTCCTGTGTGTGGGGAGAATTATGACAGTGAGGTTTCTTTTGACAGCCCTTGCTTTTCAATGGTGCTTTTTCTTATTTTTGGTCATTGAGCCAACAGTTCCATGACACCTTCTGCAGTCTCTCTTCTTGGCTATTTAAAAAATTCCTTTGGAACTGGCAGGATTTGTAGTATGGGTGGTTGTCAGAAGAGTATTACAGTTTCCTTATCAGTTTATGTGGCATAATATTATTAATGACCACATTGCTTCTGTAAAGGAAAGGATTTTGTTTACCCAAGTTATACAAAAACTTAAAATTTAAATATTAAAGTCTAGATTGAACAAAATGAGACATCTGTGAAGTCAGGGTTTGAAGCAGTCAATGAGTTCCCTATGATTTGTAAGATTTGACAATGGTTTAAAGTAGCCTCCTAGTCTCATTATCTGTGAGTCTTGTTCTCTAAGAAATCCTCTCAATTAGAAAAGCTAGAGTCCAGGCAGAAGAGAGTAATTCAATACTAAATGATTTCTGGCCATTTGATTACAAAGTTATATGTGATTTTTATGTACACGTGAGATAGTGAATTAATGGGATATACTCTCCATCAACTACAGAAAATGGAATATGTGTTTCACAAAAACTACCACATTTGGATGCTGTTAATGAAAGTCTGTTTATTTAACATGAACA
Organism: Manis javanica; assembly: GCF_040802235.1. NCBI lineage: Eukaryota > Metazoa > Chordata > Mammalia > Pholidota > Manidae > Manis > Manis javanica. Next base: position 73,506,153 of record NC_133157.1, on the reverse strand, counting down.
CAAGGTTTGTATTTCCCTCTCCTTCCTTCATCTGCCCCTTTCTGTCCTTCCTTACTCTGTCTTTCTTCCTGAGACTTGTTTACAAGAAGCTATAAGGTAGCGATAACATGGTCACATCACTTGCAGAGAGCTTGACACTGGCTCTTAACACGGACCATCAGCAACTCAAAAGCAGGTTGGATTAAACTAAGACAGGTTAAGTTGCAAATTCTGTGGGTTGATGCTTCTCTTCAGGCTGTTTCAAGATCCAGGGGTGTCTGCTAAGGTGTAATTTAGAGAATGACACTGGAGGGACCAGGAATATGGCAGAATCTCTTTCAAAGGCAGAGGTTTGCGTCTAGTGCTTGGCTCTTCTCAGTGTCCATTTGCATTTTACCAGGTTGGTAGTTGTAAGATTATGCTTCTTTGACAGTGAGCAGATGTCTTTGAAGTCCAGGGCCATCTATGGTGGCATTGTTCAGAAGAAGGTAGCCTTGATTTTCCAACACGTGTGTGCCTAAGATGCCTGTGGCTGAGTCCTAGATGGAATAGCAGTTCATGCGAATCCATTCTGGAGGTTGGCCAGAGCTGTCTCTCAGCATCTGACAGCTGGAGCCCAGCCACCTGGGCCAGTGTTGTTCAACCAAGCCCCCATTCCAGGTAAGGCCTGTTGTCTCAGCCTTGCCATATGTTAGAGCAGCAGGAGTCCATCACCTTCTCCTGCCTTTCTGCATGTCAGGCAGGAGAGCATGGAGGTTTTTTTCCTTCTAGCAGGTCTAGGTCAAGAGACTGATAACTTGAGGGATACTAATAATACTTGGTAACAGGTGTTAAATGTTGAATATGTTCTGGACACTGGTAGTTACTGTTAGTAACCTTATTGTATAAAGCAGATGGCTGAGGCTTACAGAGGGTGTGCAACTCAAGATCACTCAGCTACAAAGTGGTGGGGAACCTAAGATTTATGCCCAGGCATTCCATGTCCAGAGATTGAGCACTTCACACCGCATCACCTCTGGGCGCCTTCTGAATGATAAGGCGTGTGGCCTGAGTCTGAATCCCCCCGTCTCTGCCTTTCACTTTATGAGCACATTTATTTGTTTTCTCAGAACCATAGTATCCCATCTGTGGAAAAGAAATTGAAAAACCTATTGCATTCAATTTGTTTTGAGGATTTAGTAATGTAAAATGCTTAGTAGTTCTTGCTACATATTAAGTGCTCAATAAATTGCTATTATTAAAATAATAGAAATTTTAATAAATTTATTAAATTAATACAAAATTTCTAGTCTTATGAAAACAATACAAAAACAAAAACAACTTCCTTGGCCCTAGATAAGCAATGCACTGTTGAGCAGCCAGAAGATGGTCTGTGGTTGCTTAAACCCTTACCAGGTAGGTTAATAATATCATTACAGGTCCATCCCTTTTTAAAAATCAGACCAGAAGGAATATCAGATGTGCTGAAATTCTATGTTTTGTTGTATGGAACAAAGAGCCATGAATTAGGAATTAAAAGACTAGAATTCTGGACCTAGATTTGTGATAAACTAGTTCGGTGAATTTAAGCTAATCATGTAAAACCCCCTCTGAGCCTTGTTTTTTCTTTTTTGTTTCAAGAACAGTAAGGGGCTGGGTGTGGGAATGGGGCTAGTAAATTTTGTGCTCTATAGAGCTTTTGAGTAAAAAATTCTATGATGTCAAACTAAGCTAATTCAGACTGTTATTGGGGTAGTTGAGCAAATGATGCCCAGAGTTTCTACTACCAGTTTTTCTCTTGTCTGAAAGGAACCTGGTCAGAGGTCAGGGACTCACCATCCTGAGCCGCTTCCAAGATACTCCACAATGATGTGTGTAGTCATTAGTGGCTCTAGCAAGATGGCCCCCGGATAGCTTTACCTTAGCCTGTGTGATTTCATTCTTTAGTCATTAATGATCCTGTCAGGCAAACATTTGTCAACATCGCACCCCTCCTTACAGAGACTATTTATAACTTTTGCTTGTATCTCTCCTCTTGAATTAATAACTATCATGTTTATTGCTTACTATGTACAGTATTATTTGTATTACTTACTTTGTTCTTTGTATACTTATCAGCTAGTGTTTCAGAGGGTATCCTTTTACTCTACTAATTTGTAACCCCTTTCAACACAAGAAGCAATGGTCTGAAAGCTCCCTCTACACTTCCCCTTATTTGTATGTTACAGATGCAATGTACTGCACCCCACATGGTATCACGGACTTGGACTTGAGAACTTCCTTATACTAGGTTCTAACTCTGGACAAATTGCTTAACTGTAAACATCAGTTTTGTCATCCACAAAGTGAAGAAGTAAGACCCAACTTTCAGGGACACCATGGAGAGTAGGGCAAATGTCATTGAAATGTAGTAGCGAGCTGGCAGTAGGTACTCGCCATCATTAGGTAGTTAACGTAATGATGCCCAGATCTAAAAAGGGGAAAAGAAACCTTTACATGAAAAGACCAAAGTGAAGACAAAGTTGAGAAAACGTTACCAGTTATTGGCAAATAATAATATCATCAATGTAGGAAGAACCTTCATAAAATAATTAAAAAACTGCTAACTCCCTAATTTTAATAAATGGATGAGGACCTAAACAAATAGCTAACAAATTTATGAAAAAATACTTTGCCTTACAAGTAATGAATAAAGTGTGCATTTAAACCCTAATATATGTTCTTTTTCTGATAGGATTATTCATATTTTTGTATAATGACGATGAGGGTGTTTGATCCCAAGCATCAGGCCTGCTTCTCCTGCCCAAACCATGCCATCTGGGCACATGAAGATGAATTGCCCAGCCTGTCATTCCTATCGTCCTGCCCTCCGGGACTTCAGTCCTGATCTGCGCCCCGCACGCACACTGCTTCCTCTCTTGCTCCGTGCAGGGAATGCAAACACTGATGTTGGCTACCTTCTCAGCCCTCTTTGGGATGTGGGCGCAGGTCACACCTATCTGAGGTGTTCCACTGTGCTTCCCCCCTTCTCTCCACCAGCCCTTCTTCAGAGTCCTGTGCATACCTTTCTCAAGGTCCCCCAGGATCCCCATTCTGATTCTTTCCCCTCCTCAGAGGCGTCGGAGCCTAGCCTGGAGGAACCGTGGTCTGGCTCCTTTTCTAGTCTTCTGTATCTGTCATTTGCTCCTTGATTCTCACTGTTCCTCAGTTGCATCACCTTGGCCATGCCCAATGGGTGCCCCAGGACTATTTCTATGAGACAGTAACCAGAAATTTAAATAAAATACTGGGTATGAAAAGCATGCTGTTTACTATATTAAAATGCTATTACGTACTATATCTCCTACTTCTTGTGTCTAAAGGCTGAGGATAAAGACGTATGTGGCAGGCCTTGCCTCCATTTGGCTCTGGCTAAAATGGCTGCAGACTAATATATATTCAGAGGCTACCAAGGAGAGCTGCTCTGGCTGGGCAAACCAGCCAACCTGGGGTAACCAATTTTAGAACCCACAAAATGAAAGGAAGAAACAATGGCTGTCAAGGACAGTTTGACTCCAGAGGTCTTTGATAAATATCTGTTAGTTGAAGGAGAGAATGAGGAAAAGGGTCGAAATGAAGAGAAAAAAGATGGAACAAAGCACCTGTACTGCCAGCACCATGATTCCGCTTTCCCATGTGATCCTGTTGAAGCCTCAAGGGGATGCTGGGCTACAGATCCATTTTTTCATCCCCATTTTGCAGATAAAGAAATAGAAGCTTGCAAAGGTTGAGTGATTTATCACACTGAGGTTAAGTGTCTGAGAAAGGACCCAAACAAAGCTATCTGGAAAGCCAAAATATAAACTAAAAAGAAAATATGTCCAACATTATGATTCTGTGCTGCTTGCAGTTTCTTTGTGGAGGTAAAAGGGCAACAACATTTTTGCTTTCTCTCTTGAGTTGTTCATTTATAAAGGCAAAACAAAAACAAAAAACACCACAAAAACAGAAAAACAAAACCCAGGCATTCTGTGTAGGAAATGATCTCTAGGTCTAAGACAGACAAATTCATGATTCTCCAAATATTTGTTCTAATGGATTTTGGCAATCTCCTTAAGACCCCTGCCCTATATTACACTTGGCAATAATAAAAATAGAAAAGTATAAGGACCATTTTAAGAACTAACTCCAAGTAATAATAAAATGTACTGTTCTTAATTTCAAAAAGTTTGGTCCTTAACTCTCTTTCATTGTTCTTGGAAGCCTCACTGGATTTCTAACTGTGGTGTTTCTTGAATGCTTGCTGGATATGATGACACTCCAAATAAACTGAACAGAATTAATTCAAGATAAGCATTTCTCCCTGTGTGTGTATGTCTTCCCACATTCGCCATCTGGGAAGCTCAGCACTGTTCTCACAGCAGCCCTAATTTATGGCAAACACATATCCACATTCAGTGAATATGGGAAAACACAGCCTTTCTCCCCTTTATTTTTATAAGCTTGACTGTGGACTTTTTTCTTTGCTTTTTCTGCATGGATTCTAATTTAATTAAATGGAAATTTCCTGGCAATAGGGGTGGGAAGTAGGTGGCCACTGTTGGGTGCAAGAAGAATGTCTACAATATCGAATTATATCTAGAGAGATGGAGAGAAGCAGGAAGTTTTATCATGACCTGCTTTGTAGATTTGAGCATCCAGAATCCACCATGACAGATGAAATGTTCTGATGTTGTAGGAAGATTCCCCATTGCCAATGAGGGGTCATTGCAGCTAGATGTCCTGCAGTGTTCTATAGCTGAATTATCACAAATTAATCTTTCAATTAATTCATTATTTCAATAAGCCAGGCCTTGTACAGGGCATGAGAATTGCACAGCGTCCTTCAAGTTGCTTCCAGGAGACCGATAACGATTTTAGCAAATCACCATAGAACAAAGCCAGGTGCTTACCTGCACTATGACCACAGCCATCCTGGAGAGTTCTGAGATAGCTTATGAAAGAAAGGAAGCTTCAAGCCATTGGGACAAGGACTACTTGTCCCTTCCTCCCTCCATTCTGCATTTTACTGGCCCATCTGAAAATCCCCTGTTGCAATTTCCCAAGGATCTTCTTCTCAACTAAGAAGTGACCCTGTCTCTGTTGCCTGTGCTCTTTGACCCCTGCTCATGATTGTCATATACTTATTATCCTTTGTAACGATGGGGTTGCACATATATCTGTGGGCCTTGTTACCTCATCCTTAGAACCAGGACGTTAAGCTCCTCCCAGCAGGACCCCTGCCGGCCCCTCCATACCTGGTACAGCATTAGACACCACAGAGGTGCTTAGTGAAGAGGTGTAGATATTCGTCCTTGGTTGTCAATCATCTGGGGCTTCCAGGATGTGAACTGACAGGGAAGAGCAGAGGCCCGGGCAGCACACTGTTACTCGATGGGGACGCCGGAAAGCTTCCTCCCTGACTGGGCTATGGCTGCACGTCCCTATGCTCTGGGAAAATCTTGTGGGGATGCTTCATGGTATCCCAATGAAGAGATCTCTGCCTTGCTCCCAGGTAGGCTCCAGATGGAGAACCTCCTAGGAATGATGCATATTCTAGTAGTAGTTGCTGTTTTGAATGTTGCTGCTAATTTATCAAATTCCATTTGCAAAGGGAAGCCTTCATATGGTGGCCCTTTAGAGGGAAAATGTTTAGAAAGAGCATGATTCCCTGATACTGGGGAAGGACCGCAGGATGAGAGGCTTGAAGGTTCAGGGTCGAGTCCTGGCTCCACCAGTTACTAGCACTGCCAACTTCAGCAAGCCAAACTTCTTTGAATTACATTTCTTCTCCTGTAATGTGGAAATAACAGTGATTACATCACAAAGTTGTGAGGTCTGATGGGACGATAGATGTGAAAGCCTTTGTGAAAGGTGGAACTCCACTGTCTTAGTAAATTCAGGGTACTATAACCGAATACCATAGCCTGGATGGCTTAAACACAAGAGAATTTTATTTCTCATAGTTTTAAAGGCTAAAAGATGCAAGTTCAAGGCACTCAGATTTGGTGCCTGCTGCGAGCCTGCTTCTTGGCTCAGAAACTGCCATTTTCTGGCATGTCCTCACCTGACAGAAGGGGCCAGGTGCTCTCTGGGGCCTGATTAATAAGAGCACTTAATCGCATTCATGAGGGCTCCACCCTCATGACCTAATCACTTCCCAAAGGTCCACTTCCAAATACCAGCCCACTGGGGCTTGGGTTTCCATGTAAGAACTGGGAGGGGACACAGATATTCAGTCTGTAGCGACTGCCAAAGGGGATGGGATTGTTTGGAAGCTGATGTTTCATGATGTTTGTATTGGCTCAGGATAGCAAGGTACTTGGAATGGACTTGTCTTGAAGCTGTGTGTTCAAAACATTCTCCACAGAAATGTAAAAAATACTGATTGCCCCTCTGAAAATACGAAGATGGAAGCTGAAGGAAATTCTGAGGTAGCCGTAAGCCCCCAGCAGGGCCTACCCTGGGAAAGAATGACTTTCAGGAGTTTGTACTCTCTCCTCCCAGCCAGGCATAATCAAGACAACTATCTTTTTATTTTTTATTTTGGTATCATTAATCTATAATTACATGAAGGACATTATGTTTACTAGGCTCCCCCCTTCACCAAGTCCCCCCCACATCCCTGTTCACAGTCACTGTCCATCAACATAGTAAGATGCTGTAAAATCGCTACTTGTCACCAAGTTCACAGTCACTGTCCTTCCACATAGTAAGATGCTGTAAAATCACTACTTGTCTTCTCTGTGTTGCACAGCCCTCCCCATGCCCCCCCAATACTATACATGCTAATCATAATGCCCCCTTTCTTTTCTTCCCACCCTTATCCCTCCCTCTCCACCCATCCTCCCCAGTCCCTTTCCCTTTGGTAACTATTAGTCCATTCTTGGGTTCTGTGCTTCTGCTGCTGTTTTGTTCCTTCAGTTTTCTTTTGTTCTTATACTCCACGTATGAGTGAAATCATTTGGTACTTATCTTTCTCTGCCTGGCTTATTTCACTGAGCATAATACCCTCTAGCTCCATCCATGTTGTTGCCAATGGTAGGATCTATTTTTTTCTTATGGCTGAGTAATATTCCATTGTGTATATGTACCACATCTTCTTTATTCATTCATCTACTGATGGACATTTAGGTTGCTTCCATATCTTGGCTATTGTAAATAGTGCAGCGATAAACACAGGGGTGCATCTGTCTTTTTCAAACTGGAGTGCTGCATTCTTAGGGTAAATTCCTAGAAGTGGGATTCCTGGGTCAAATGGTATTTCTATTTTGAGCATTTTGAGGAACCTCCATACTGCTTTCCACAATGGTTGAACTAATTTACATTCCCACCAGCAGTGTAGGAGGGTTCCCCTTTCTCCACAACCTCGCCAACATTTGTTGTTGTTTGTCTTTTGGATGGTAGCCATCCTTACTGGTGTGAGATGATATCTCATTGTGGTTTTAATTTGCATTTCTCTGATGACAAGTGATGTGGAGCATCTTTTCATATATCTGTTGGTCATCTGAATTTCTTCTTTAGAGAACTGTCTATTCAGCTCCTCTGCCCATTTTTTAATTGGATTATTTGCTTTTTGTTTGTTGAGGTGTGTGAGCTCTTTATATATTTTGGATGTCAACCCTTTATCAGATCTGTCATTTTTGAATATATTTTCCCATACTGTAGGATACCTTTTTGTTCTATTGATGGTGTCCTTTGCTGTACAGAAGCTTTTCAGCTTGATATAGTCCTATTTGTTCATTTTTGCATTTGTTTCCCTTGCCCAGAGAGATATGTTCAAGAAGAGGTCATTCATGTTTATGTCTAAGAGATTTTTGCCTATGTTTTTTTCTAAGAGTTTTATGGTTTCATGAATTACATTCAAGTCTTTGATCCATTTCCAATTTACTTTTGTGTATGGGGTTAGACAGTGATCTAGTTTCATTTTCTTACATGTAGCTGTCCAGTTTTGCCATCACCATCTGTTGAAGAGATGGTCATTTCCCCATTGTATGTCCATGGCCCCTTTATCGAATATTAGTTGACCATATATGTTTGGGTTAATGTTTGTAGTCTCTATTCTATTCCATTGGCCTGTGGCTCTGTTCTTGTGCCAGTACCAAATTGTCTTGATTACTGTGGCTTGGTAGTAGAGCTTGAAGTTGGGGAGTGAGATCCCCCCTGACTTTATTCTTCCTTCTCAGGATTGCTGTAGCTATTCGGGGTCTTTGGTGTTTCCATATGAATTTTTGAACTATTTGTTCCAGTTCATTGAAGAAAGCTGTTGGTAATTTGATGGAGATTGCATCGAATCTGTATATTGCTTTGGGCAGGATGGCCATTTTGATGATATTCATTCTTCCTAGTCAAGAGCATGGGATGAGTTTCCATTTGTTAGTGACCTCTTTAATTTCTCTTAAGAGTGTCTTATAGTTTTCAGGTTATAGGTCTTTCACTTCCTTGGTTAGGTTTATTCCTAGGTATTTTATTCTTTTTGATGCTATTGTGAATGGAATTGTCTTCCTGATTTCTCTTTCTATTAGTTTATTGTTAGTGTATAGGAAAGCCACAGATTTCTGTGTGTTAATTTTGTATCCTGCAACTTTGCTGAATTCCGATATTAGCTCTAGTAGTTTCAGAGTGGAGTCTTTAGGGTTTTTTATGTACAATATCATGTCATCTGCAAATAGTGACAGTTTGACTTCTTCTTTACCAATCTGGATTCCTTGAATTTCTTTGTTTTGTCTAATTGCCGTGGCTAGGACCTCCAGTACTATGTTAAATAACAGTAGGGAGACTGGACATCCCTGTCTTGTTCCCGATAGGAGAGGAAAAGCTTTCAGCCTCTCACTGTTCAGTATGATGTTGGCTGTGGATTTATCATATATGGCCTTTATTATGTTGAGGTACTTGCCCTGTATACCCATTTTGTTGAGAGTTTTTATCATGAATGGATGTTGAATTTTATCGAATGCTTTTTCAGCATCTATGGAGATAATCATGTGGTTTTGTCTTTCTTTTTGTTGATGTGGTGGATGATGTTGATGGATTTTTGAATGTTGTACCATCCTTGCATCCCTGGGATGAATCCCACTTGGTCATGGTATATGATCCTTTTGACGTATTTTTGAATTCGGTTTGCTAATATTTTGTTGAGTATTTTTGCATCTACATTCATCAGGGATATTGGTCTGTAGTTTTTTTTTTTGGTGGAGTCTTTGCCTGGTTTTGGTATTAGGGTGTTGTTGGCTTCATAGAATGAGTTTGGGAGTATTCCCTCCTCTTCTATTTTTTGGAAAACTCTAAGGAGAATGGGTATTATGTCTTCTCTGTATGTCTGATAAAATTCCGATGTAAATCCATCTGGCCCGGGGGTTTTGTTCTTTGGTAGTTTTTTGATTACTGCTTCAATTTCGTTGCTGGTAATTGGTCTGTTTAGATTTTCTGTTTCTTTCTGGGTCAGTCTTGGAAGGTTGTACTTTTCTAGGAAGTTGTCCATTTCTCCTAGGTTTCCCAGCTTGTTAGCATATAGGTTTTCATAGTACTCTCTAATAATTCTTTGTATTTCTGTGGGGTCCGTCGTGATTTTTCCTTTCTCGTTTCTGATTCTGTTGATTTGTGTTGACTCTCTTTTCCTCTTAATAAGTCTGGCTAGAGGCTTATCTATTTTGTTTATTTTCTCGAAGAACCAGCTCTTGGTTTCATTGATTTTTGCTATTGTTTTATTCTTCTCAATTTTATTTATTTCTTCTCTGATCTTTATTATATCCCTCCTTCTGCTGACCTTAGGCCTCTTTTGTTCTTCTTTTTTCAGTTGCAATAATTGTGACATTAGACCATTCATTTGGGATTGTTCTTCCTTCTTTAAATATGCCTGGATTGCTATATACTTTCCTCTTAAGACTGCTTTTGCTGCATCCCACAGAAGTTGGGACTTTGTGTTGTTGTTGTCATTTGTTTCCATATATTGCTGGATCTCCATTTTGATTTGGTCATTCATTGATCCATTGATTATTTAGGAGCGTGTTTTTAAGCCTCCATGTGTTTGTGAGCCTTTTTGCTTTCTTTGTACAGTTTATTTCTAGTTTTGTGCCTTTGTGGTCTGAAAAGTTGGTTGGTAGGATTTCAATCTTTTGGAATTTACTGAGGCTCTTTTTGTGGCATAGTATGTGGTCTATTCTGGAGAATGTTCCATGTGCACTTGAGAAGAATGTGTATCCTGTTGCTTTTGGATGTAGAGTTCTGTAGATGTCTATCAGGTCCATCTGTTCTAGTGTGTTGTTTAATGCCTCTGTGTCCTTACTTATTTTCTTTCTGGTGGATCTGTCCTTCGGAGTGAGTGGTGTGTTGAAGTCTCCCAGAATGAATGCATTGCATTCTATTTCCTCCTTTATTTCTGTTAGTATTTGTTTCACATATGTTGGTGCTCCTGTATTGGGTGCATATGTGTTTATAATGGTTATATCCTCTTGTTGGACTGAGCCCTTTATCATTATGTAATGTCCTTCTTTATCTTTTGTTACTTTCTTTATTTTGAAGTCTATTTTGTCTGATACTAGTATTGCAACACCTGCTTTTTTCTCTCTGTTGTTTGCATGTAATATCTTTTTCTATCCCTTGACTTTAAGTCTGTGCATGTCTTTGGGTTTGAGGTGAGTCTCTTGTAAGCAGCATATGGATGGGTCTTGCTTTTTTATCCATTCTGTTACTCTGTGTCTTTTGATTGGTTCATTCATTCCATTTACATTTAGGGTGATTATTGAAAGGTATGTACTTATTGCCATTGCAGGCTTTAAGTTTGTGGTTACCAAAGGTTCAAGGTTAGCTTCTTTACTATCTTACTGTCTAACTTAACTCGCTTATTGAGCTATTATAAACACAGTCTGATGATTCTTTAATTCTCTCCCTTCTTATTGCTCCTCCTCCATTCTTCATATGTTGGGTGTTTTGTTCTGTGCACTTTTTAGGAGTGCTCCCATCTAGAGCAGTCCCTGTAAGATGCCCTGTAGAGGTGGTTTGTGGGAGGCAAATTCCCTCAACTTTTCTTTGTCTGGGAATTGTTTAATCCCTCCTTCATATTTAAATGATAATCGTGCTGGATACAGTAATCTTGGTTCGAGGCCCTTCTGTTTCATTGCATTAAGTATATCATGCCATTCTCTTCTGGCCTGTAGGGTTTCTGTTGAGAAGTCTGATGATAGCCTGATGGGTTTTCCTTTGTAGGTGACCTTTTTGTCTCTCTGGCTGCCTTTTATACTTTGTCCTTGTCTTTGATCTTTGCCATTTTAATTATTATGTTTCTTGGTATTGCCCTCCTTGGATCCCTTGTCATGGGAATTCTGTGTACCTCTGTGGTCTAAGAGGCCATTTCCTCCCCTAATTTGGGGAAGTTTTCAGCAATTATTTCTTCAGAGACACTTTCTATCCCTTTTTCTCTCTCTTCTTCTTCTGGTACCCCTATAATGTGGATATTGTTCCATTTCGATTGGTCACTCAGTTCTCTTAAAATTCTTTCATTCCTGGAGATCCTTTTATCTCTCTGCATCAGCTTCTCTGCGTTCCTGTTCTCTGTTTTCTAGTCCATTAATGGTCTCTTGCATCTCGTCCATTCTGTTTTGAAGTCCTTCAGAGATTGTTTTATTTCTGTATTCTCCTTCCTTAGTTCTTGCATATTTCTCTGCAAGTCCATCAGTATGGTTATGACTTTTGTTTTGAATTCTTTTTCAGGAAGACTGATTAAATCTATCTCCCCAGGTTCCTTTTCAGGGAAGATGTAGCAGATGTCGAAGCTGTCTGTGTTAGTCTTATCTGGATCAGACTTTTTTTGCCTTTTCATGTTGATAGGTGCAGTGGTGAGCTACTGGCTTTCTGTCAGCTGGGGGAGCTAAAGCTTTCCACTTGCTCCTGGCCTCTTTACTGGGACAACTGCGACCCTTAGTGGCTTGTGTTGGTCAATTATGTGTAGACTGGGTCTCTGTATCTTGCCCGGCCGGTATGGAGGAAGCTCCCTTTCTGTTGGCATGGCCAGCTTCAGGCTGCTGCTCTGCTATGGCGGGGCCCCGGAGGGGTAATGGATGGGGGTCTGTTTGGCTATTTACCTCCGTGAGGGGTCTCAGAGCTGTTGCCCAGGGGGTTAGTGTGCCCAGAGTTCCCTGGAATTTCCAGCAGCTGGACTGTGACCCAGTATGTTTCCATCCAGCTGTGGCATCCCTGTCCCTTTAAGACTTTCAAAAAGCACTTGCTTTTCTTTGTCACAGGGGTGCTGGCTTTGGGACCTGTTCACAGGTCTTGCTGTCCTGTTTCCCTAGTTTCCAGCACTCCATGCATGCACTGTGTCTGCGCTCTGGTGCGGATGGCTGGGGCTGGGTGTTTAGCAGTCCTGGGCTCCCTCTCCCTTCCTGCTCGGACTCCTCTCCTCCCGCCAGGAGCTGGGGTGAGGGGCGCTCAGGTCCTGCTGGGCTGGGGCTTGTATGTTACCCCTTTCACCAGGCACTGGGTCCTCGCAGGTGTGCATGTAGTCTGGCTATTGTCCTGTGTCTTCTGGTCTCTCTTTTAGGATTAGTTGTATTTGTTATATTTACAAAAATATATATGTTTTTCGGAGGAGATTCCTACTGTCCTACTCATGCCGCCATCTTGGCTCCACCCTGTCGGACAACTATCTTAACACCATCTTGAACCTGAGATTCAAAACAACAAAACAGAGACTCAGATTTTGGACCTGACTTGCAGAACAGGGTGAACCAGACCTGTGTGAGCACCAACTGTGTGCCAAGAACTTAGTAGTTTCCCTGTACTTGCAAATCTGAGTTTCGCTCTTATAGGATTTTTGAGGCCAGCAATTTCCACTCACCAGCATGGCCCCACTTGGGTTATTGTCATCTGCACACTGGAGAAGTCACAAAGTGCATTGCTAGTGCTTAGACTGTGGCAGGCATTGCTCGAAGTGCCAGAATTCTGTGCCTTCATTTAATGCTCACAGCACACTGCCATCACCATTGTCATCAACAGCCCCATTTTACAGACAACAAAGATTGAAATTTCCTCCAAAGGCACATGGACTGGTAAACAGAGGAGCTTGCAGCCCAGGAAATCTGGCTCTATAATCAAATGTTTGACCACTTCCCTTGAAGAAGTTATGCTGAGGAGAGATGAATAGTTTATGAGTTTAAGGTCCAACATAGTAATTATCAACCAGATTCACAAGATGTTTTTATTCTTTTTAAAATGATGCATTTACCTGTGGTAACTCTACCTGTGGTAAGAGATGTGTTTCTTTTGACTGGAATAGATCTAGTTAGTGAGTTAATATTGGCTACTTCATGCTGTTTTGACTTTTGTGTCTTCAGTAAAAGTGAGGAAATGATTATTTAGGAAATTCCATGTCTTTAGGAGACAAACACCTTTTAATAAAAGTGGCACTGTGAGTTCTGAGGCTCTCAGAGTCTATTGTACAAGTGTTCTAAAATCGGATATAGGCACAAAGAATTTGAATTGCTGGTAGTGGCTTCAGAAGCCAGTGACTTTTGAGTAGAATTCTGAAGGGTGAAGAACCACGTGGAAGAAAGGGCAGAAGGCATCCTAGACAGAGGATGTTCTAGGGCCACGTGTGAAAAAGAAAGCAAGGTGATTGGAAATGGAAGAAGCCGCGTGTTGCTAAAGGTCAGGAAGAGTGGGAAGTTTGGTCAGATGTGAACAGATAAGGAGAAGCTGGGCTGTGCAGGGCCTTGGACGTCATGAGCTGGATTGGGCTTCCTTTCTGGGCATGGGAGACGGGACCACAGAGGGAGAGTCTAGTGAATGGGAACATTGCAGAGGCCGACGCGCTGAATGGACCAGGCTGCTGGGGCTGACGTGAACCGAAGCAGTGTCTGGTTGTGGAGAAAAAAGGATGAGTGTGGATGTGCAGGATTTCCTACCTCAAAAAAGAAATGAGCAAACTTCGTAAGAAGAAAAGAGACAATACATACAAAAAAGATAATAAACATGGCAAACAAACAGATTTTTAGAAGTCAGCAATGATAAATTTATTCTAAGTTGAATTAATGCTTAAGAAAATAAAATAATAATAAATAATGTATCAGTGTAATTTAAAAATAAGTCTAATAAAAACCACTTTGGTGATAAGAGAGTAAGAAAAGTTGTAGCAGAGAATAAAAGTGATATAGTATACCAAAACAATATAAGAAATAGTTATTTGGAATTAGGACTTTGTAAAAAGAAATTTTCAGAAAGTTTGAAGTAATTGATAGGACAGATAAAAACTGTGAACTCCTAATTGGAATTCTCAGATGTAGCAGATTCTGTGAACTCCTGAGTAAGGAGCGCAGGTGCAGAGGACCCTCGGGGACGGGAAGCCCTCTGGTCTTGCCCTTAATGACTTTGAAGGCCCGGGAGTAATCCACTCCTCCAATCGGCATTATTGGTCATCCTCTGGCTTCAGCGACCCCCTCCCGTTGGACCTAGTGTGCATTACCACAGGGAACCACTGGATTACTAATTCGCATGACTCATTGGGGATCACACTGTAATCAGTAATAAAGGGAGAGGAGTAAGTGCAGGTGGCAGAAGAAAAAGAAGCTGAATTTGATTTTGAATGTTTGAGTTTTACATACCTGAAGTTCATCTAAGGCAATATAGCCAATAGGTAGAGGCCGTTGGAGGCAATAAATAAGGGCCCGGGCATTCAGGTTAGTAGTGGGGATGGAAATAAAAATTTGAGAGTCACTGTTGTTCTTACGGAGAAGGACAAAACAACAGAATGAAGAGAGGATTGGTAAGTAATGTGTTGTAAGTAAAGATGAAGACATGGAAGCAAAAGCAGAAGCTAATGTGTATCACAAAAAGGAGCCAGTACCTGTGTTAGGAGAATTAAACTCCTGACACTGGGCCCATTAGTTTAAATCTGATGGACTGAGATCCCTGAGCCAGGCTTTACTGTTGACTGTGGTTCATAGGGATGAGGGACAGTGATCTCTCAAAGTTCTTTATACCTGTGTTTCTGTTGATCAGTGTGAGCTTCAGTCTATCTTTGAACCTCTGATGTTGATATCATTTAGAGTTCTTTTCTTCCCTATGAGCGTCAGTTCAAAGAACCTCATTCATTAGACCATCAATGAACAAAGAGGCCTGGAAGTTCAGAGATACATGTGGAAGCACCTGAGGTGCCTGCTCTCTGGACCTGGTAAATGATTCCTAAAAGATGAGAGAATTCAAAGTCTGGCTTCTGCTGAGAATTGAATATTCCCCCAACTGCCTGATGCACAACCCCAGCTGAGACCTAATGCAAGTATTTTGCTTAACAGAACTCGCAAATGCGAGGTGCTTCTAACAATATGTGTCAAACAGTGTGTAGCTGATGGTGGGAGTTAGATTTATGCATATTGTAGTTGTCCATTTCCAGCTGCTTTTGTGAAGTCAAACTTTTTTTATGTTAACAGATCACATTATTATCACATTTAGTGGAGAATAATGAGATATGATGGTGATACATCATTGGCAGCTCATAGCGCCATTTGAAAATATGCTTGTTTTTAAGTCTGAAATAGTGGGTCCAAGAGAGAGAGAGGCACACTTTGGTATGCACACAGCCATGAACACAGCTTTTAACAGCTAGCCCTGAGTAGCTCTTTGTAAATGCTTTATTGCCAGGGTGAATCTCACTCAACAGTGGATCACAAGGGCACCCTATTTCTCCCAATTAACAAAGGGCATAAAAACATCTCAAAGCTGAGGTAAGTGACCAGTGGGATTTGCTAAAATTATGAAGAGAACTGTGTATAGGATGAAACAGATAGATGTTACCCTTGAGGGTTAGCTCTGCATTGATTCTGTAAAAAGCTTGTTTGATGTTGTGAAAACGCACGCTCGGCTCACCCAGAGGCTATGGGAATCAATGGAGAACCCATCGTACCTGCCATCCTGGAGTGTCATCCCCACAACAAGTAGTCTATTCTCTCTTGCTCTGTGTGTCTCTCCTTTATCTTTCTTTCTCCATTTCTGTATTACCCTGGGAGGAGTATGGATGGGGAGAGAAATGAAGTGTATTATATAGGATAACATAAGATTCTCCACCTTGGCCCCACACCCCAAGTTTAGGGGTAGACCCCAAAAATGTTCCCTCTGTGGCTCTTGAATCCTGCAAATATATCTAAACGTTTTGTAATCAAGGTATATTTTCAGCATGTGGTAATGAATTCCCATAGGCGTTCCGATTTTTTGTAAGGTAAGATATTCTGTTTATTAAAAATGTTACGTCATTAAAGATTTAGAGGATGAAGAAAAGCCTAGGAGGCACAGAAATGAGCGGAGGAAGTCAAGATGGAAATCAGGTGGTCAGTGTCACTTTATAAAGTAGTTATTTTTGTACTTCCTTTTGTGTTTGTGTGTGGGGAGTATTTAAGGGGTTAAATATTCAGATGTTGTGTTTCATCTTGCTGTTTCCAGTGATATCATGTGCCTCAGTTGCACCAGATACGTGGCCTCAGTTGATAAAGTCACCAGCCTCTCTTATTGCCCTCCTCCTTTTGATGTGACAAATGACACATGTGAGCACACCCTGAACTTGAGTTGGGAACTACACATGAAGTTTTAGGCTTCTGGGCCTCACAAGCACTCTCTCTGCAGAGGGAATGATATGTAACTGACATGCCTAGGGAATTATAAATTAGACTTCGAGCACATGGGAGCAGGTGATGGTGATGACAAATGAGACTAAATAAAAGAATAGAGAGAGGCAGGGTCATGGGGAGCTGTAGTGCAAGGCTGAGCATTTGCACTTTATGCTGGAAGGAAAGATCAGGGAGGGATAAAGGGCTAAGTCTTTGGATTCTGAAATGCCGATGGTGTCCCTCAGGAGTTTTTCAGTTCCAGCAGTGATGATTTAAAACTAAAAACGTTTGCATAAGGATGTGGAAAATAGAATATGTAATTAAATCCCCACAGCTGCGTGTCTCACTGAATTCTTCCAGGTTAAAAACAGAAAGGTTGATCGGATACTAAGTAAGTGAAGTGACATCTTGAAGTCTTGCAAATGGGCACAAAAGTGAAAAATGAATTTCAGAGTGGACAAAGGCACTTAAGATGTTAGTGATTAGATAATTCTCTCCATAATCATTATGCTATCTGCTATCACATATAGTCCTGGGAAGGTCCTGAGACTCATTACAGACTTTCATTGGTGCTTGGACCAGTCCTCTGCTTCAGGAAAAACAGTCAACCGAATATTAGGCAACTAGATGACCATAGTCTTCAAATGAAATAGAAAATGTTTTTTTACCAATTTAGAAAGGTCACTACAGATCTGGGAACTAAACCTCAAGAAACGGATGTGACTGAATATATGTTGAGAACAGAGGATGTTGAGAACAGAGGTGCCTTGGAGATCAAATAAGGTAGAAAATGGAGGGTAGGAAATATGAGATTAGTCGGTCATGGACACACAGTTTAGGCAACAGAGCCAGAATCTTGACTTCCTGGCCTGTGGTTATCTCCTCCCTGCTTGTCCACCTCATGGTCCACACAGGATTCAGTTGGGTTTGTTACATGTCTTCTGAAACCATCAGGATCTTCTTGCCTGTTTTTCCCTTTCGTTGGGAAGGATCACTTAGTGACAGCATTTCAAACCCTGAATCATTGTTGAACAAAAATCCACAACAGAACTGATTTTCCTGTTCACCTTTTAAGGAGCACATCCATTTATGTTCGAACATCCTTCCCCAGTACACAAGCACTAGGCTTAGGCAAGACTTGTTGATGTCCCAAGAAGGCAGCAGGGTAACTGTCCCTGAGATATGTGAAAGTGAAGGACAAATACAGGACAGGAACTGAGCCAAGCGAGGAGTCTGTGAGGTTACATTCAAGAGGTCCAGACAGACCAGAGGAACCCAGGCAGAAAATGGGCAGTGCATTCTGGGAGGCTGGTGACTAGGAGGCACAGAAATGAGCAGAGGAAGTCAAGATGGAAATCAGGTGGTCAGTGTCACTTTATAAAGTAGTTATTTTTGTACTTCCTTTTGTGTTTGTGTGTGGGGAGTATTTAAGGGGTTAAATATTCAGATGTTGTGTTTCATCTTGCTATTTCCAGTGACATCATCTGCCTCAGTTGCACCAGATACGTGGCCTCAGTTGATAAAATCACCAGCCTCTCTTATTGCCCCCCTCCTTTTGATGTGACAAATGACACATGTGAGCACACCCTGAACTTGAGTTGGGAACTACACATGAAGTTTTAGGCTTCTGGGCCTCACAAGCACTCTCTCTGTCTGTTTCTTCACTGAGCACATGGAATATTAGTACTCACCTCACTAGGCTGTTGGCAAGAACAAATGAAATCACCTTGGTAAAGCTACTCTTAAGTGCCTGACATATACTAGGCCCTCATTCTCCTGAGCTCTCCTTAGAAGATTCCACAGTCCCAGTACTTCAGGGTTAAGGAATGCTTAAGCAGCTGACATACTCATGTTTACTAAGCATCTACTTTGTTTCTGTGCTTTTTCGTTTATCAGATGCAATACCTATTACATGTAGTGCTTTGGGCATTTTAAAAGAAACCAAAGAAATATAAGATACATAGATTATGTATGGTGGGCTGAGAGATCTTGGGATTGTCTAATTCAGGGCCCTTGTTTCATAGACCTAGAACATTTGTTTAGATCACAGAGCTCTAGGTAAAAGTAGAGTCAAGGATAAAAGCCAGGACTTCTAGCTTCCAGTCTTGTCCTCATTGTACCATGTAATTCATCCCCGCCATAAAGATGTCCAGTCTTGGGTGCATTGACTACTCAGAGAAATAATGTAGCGATGGTAATCTAAAATTGCATCTCTGCTGAGACTCTATGAGTGAACTAGCTCTTTGCTTATTGACCTTGGAGTATATTGAGGTGTTAAATATATATAATTTATTAGGATGTAAAGCAGTAGTACCCAAGAAAATATCTCCAAACCAAGCTATACTGCTTGTAACTCCAAAATTTTATTTTTACATAACATACTTACATAGAACCTAACACATGGCAGGTACTCATCCATGGATTTTACAAAAATTAATCCATTTAATCCTCATAACAACTCTAGGAAGAAGTACTATTATAGTCTCAATTGTCAAATAAAGAAAATGAAGCAGGGAGAGAATAATAAGAACTTTTCCCAAGATCATGTAAATATGAGGAAGCAGAATCTGGCTCCAGAGTTCATGCTCTTCACCATTTCAGCCAACTCCTTCATCCATGCTGTATGCTGTGTGCAAGGGATAGAGGGAGATAAAATACACAGTTCTCATCTGCATGGAGCTTTCAGTCTAGGGGGAGAGCTAGATAGTAAGCCAATAATCACACAAATAAGTATGAATTTCAAATGATTTTAAGAGCTATGAGAAAAAATATAGGGTGCTACTATGAGAAAATATTGTAATAATATAACCTAATATACTTAGATGGGGAGGTTGTGTAAAGCTTCCTTGAGAAAGTACTTTTTAAGCTTATAAATCAAGAATACACCAGAGTAGGAGAAGACTAAGGATAAAAGCATTGCAGACAAAGGGAACAGTGCAGAGGCTCTGAAGTAGGGAACAGATTGCCCCATTCAGGAAACTGATGGAATATCCATTAGGAACTGCATGGATTATAGTGAGTGTGGGGAGGAGAGAGGTGTGGATGGCTGGAGAGGTGGTCAGGTCAGATCATACAAAGCCTCGCAGGTCAGAGTAAATAGTTTGGATTTTATTCTATGGTAGAAGTCATCAGAGAACTGTAAAGGTAGGGACATGGCTAAGAATTGATGGGAAGGAAGTAAGAACGCAGGAGATGGAGTAGAGGCTCCCATCTTAGACCAGGGGAGCGGTGACAGTGACTTAGGGCAGGATGGGAGGCTGCGGAGCTGTAGTAAACAAGTTCAAGATACACTTTTGAGTTATAACCAACAGGATTTCTTGATGGACTGGCATGGCAATTAGGAGGAAAAAAACTGTCATGGATAAATGTCAGTTATGTTGCATAAAGATCGATGGAGGTACTGGATCATTTATAGAGTTGAAGAATGCTGGAGGTCAAGGTGGCAAGCACACCCCAGCTTTGCAGTGCAGTCTGCGTGGCCCTGGGAAATCCACATGCAGATGACTTTTGACGTCACTGTAAACTGACTCCACTGTGGCTCTCTCAGTGGCTGGCTCTGTGGGAACAACTGTCAACGCCTACAAAAACCCATCTTTGTTTTAGCTTCATCTTGTGCCTTGGTTTTAAATGAACCTTGGATACAAGTGACCAGACAAAATGGTCTTGCAACTTTTTGCCCAGTTTAGGATTTTTGATTTTTGATTATTTTTTTTCCTTCCTTCTGCAAATTTGTTCAATTCCAAATTAGTGAAGGCAGCAGACTATTTTGTTACTGGTTTACTGGCTGATAATCAGGTAAAGATAGAAAACATAACTGGATACCAATTTTTAAAATTCTGAGGTGGGGAGTGCCACTACATAGACATGAAGGTTTAATTACACCACTTTGGAAATCTCTTTTTATGCATTTGTTGAATTAGAGGCTAACAAAGATAACACCTTAAGAAAATACCATTATTTTTTCTAATTATGAAATCAAAGGTCCTTGTCCAAAGATGGATTTGACTAGTTGGAAGAATCTACCTAGTATTCTAGTTTAGTCCTTGTCCTTTCCTGTAGTAGACTTGTATTTTCTCAGTTGCATTCACATGATTTCTTTATGAAAAATATTTCTCTGTATAGAAGAAAGTTTATCATTTAGAATGTTAAATGCAATTATATTGACATATGGTGATAATGGGATAAAGCATACGGGTTAAAGGTTGCAGGAACCATGGCTTGGCAATTAGCGATGTAAATGAAACATTCATTATCCATCATGCTGAGAAGTTGATGAACTGTACAGTAAATCTGAGCCCACAGTCAGGACTGAGATAAGTCATTTCAGACAATACAGTGGAGTATTTATGAGCACCAGAGACAACATTGCAGATCCCTGTCATGGAGATTTCTTTACCTAGTAGTTTATGTGGAATAAAGACCTTACAAAGTCCAAACCACCATATTTTCCTTCCACAGTAATATATTTGGAATTCTAAAACTTTCTCTGAAAATTAAGCATTTTGACAGCTAAAGTGACTAGATGTTGACTATTGATGCTTTCCATAAAGTCCATGCCATAAAAAAGATGTATGGTAGATTATTTATCTTGAAGAAGAGCTTTGATGTCTTCCAAAATACACCTTGATTTTGGAAGAAAGCTATATACCTAGAGATCTTAGTTTTTCCCTAAAGAACCTTAATCCTGCGGGTTGGATTAGTAGCTGCTATTTTTCTTTTTCTTTTTTTTTACTGTTTCAATTAACTGTTTTTTTTTAATTGAAGTACAATTGATAGACAATCTTATATTGGTTTTAAGTATTTAACAGTGGTTCAACAGTTACCCATATTATTAAATCCTCATCCCCACTAGTGCAGTTAATATCTGTCACCACAGAAAGATGTTACAGAATCACTGGCTATATTCTCCATGCTGTACTACCATCCCCATGACCAACTTACATTATGCTTGAGAATTTTTGTGCCCCTTTAACACAAATTTTGTGCCCCTTCACAACTATGCACCCCTACTCCTACCCCATGGTGACCACCAGTCACTTCTCAGTCTACTGCTATTTTAGTACCTGGTGATTTTCAATTCTCTACTAAATGACTAAGCGAACATTAAGATACTTCAAAAAATAAGTCTATGTTTTTTTTTCACCATTTCCCATTTAATTATCTTGTACATATTCTAAAGTACTACCTGTGAACATCAATATTGCCTATCCAGAAAATTTGAATTTACATTGATTTTATATTTTAATAAAAACCTGTTCTTGAGTTTTTAAAAAAAAATTAATCACATAAAATAGTGTAATCAAAAATGAGAAAGGATTATTGGAGAAATATTAAAACTTCATTTATTTAAGGAAGCTCGTGACAAAGCCAGAAAGTTCAAGAAACCAACCAGAAAGGAAATATTGTATAGCTGCGGTGCTCAGCCTTTGCCCAGAACCAGAAATAACCTTTGTTAACAGCTAAATTTATTGAGGCTCAACTAAGGACAAATCCGGCCACATCAAAATTGCAAAAACTAGTAAGAGCAATATTTGACATTTCTTAAATTTCTAATAACCCAATGAAGTAGATCACATTATGATCCCACTTTATGGATGAGGAAGCTGAGCTCAGAAGTGAGAAATAATCACCCAGTTATCCAAGTTCGCACAGCTAGTAGAGTGGGCTGAGCCTCCCGTTCATCTGGTGCGATCCCAAAGTCCTCACCAAACCCCTTTGCTGCTGAGCTTGCTCCAAGCTCCTCTCCCCACCTCCAGCCATCCCAGGGTCCAAGTTTTGCTCCAACTTGGGGATTTTCTTCTTTTCATCATCAGGCAGCCAATGGCTTTCAGTTTTTAATGTCTCCCTGTACCAAACCAAAAGCAATTAGCCTTTTTAGATGTTAAGAGAAAATCATCCATGCTAATGAGTTGATTGGTTGAATTTATTGCCCCATATCTTTCTGTGGTGGTGAAAGGCTGCAGTTCTGCTCCAAGAGAATGCTGGTGTCTCTTGAAGAGACTGGGTCAGGGTGGTGCTCTTGCTCAAAAACACCAGTGGCCTACAGCAGTGGTCCTCAGCCCTGACTCACCTAGGAAACTTGAAAACATTGTATTCACAAGCCTGCCTCCAGACTGATGTAATCAGTCTAGGCTGGGGCCCAGTCACTGGTATCTTTAAAGGCTCCTTATAGTGGTTGTAATGTACAGCCAGGGTTAGGAACTCTCAGGTACAAGTACATGGTCTAGTCCCCTCTAACCTCATTTACTGTGACTTCCTCCCAATGCCCTGCCCACCCTGTTATAGGCACACCAACTTCTTTGCTGTCCCTGGAACACGACAAGCATGCTTTTGCCTCAGGGACTTTTGCCTGCTGTTCCCTGTGACTGGAACACTGTTCCCCCAGACATCTGCAATGAGCTCCCTGAGCTTGCTTCAGTTTTCTGTTTAAATGTCATCTAAACAGTGTGCTTCCCTGACTATAAAGTAATACTCCCCTTCCTCCTGGTATTTTCTATCTACCTTATAGATTTTAATAATCTATAATCAATTGACCTATAGATTATAATAATCTATAATCTATCAGTTATCTTGATAATTTTTCATTTGCTCGGTCTCTACCACAGCTGACATATGACATACTATCTTGCTTATGTATGTATTTTGTTTCTCCAACATGGAAATACAAGTTTCATGAGGGCTATATCCCCAGCATCTAAAAGAATGACTTGCACAGAGAAGGGGCTCAACAAAATATTTACTCAATTGAATAAATGAATAAATTTGGGAAGGAGAGACGGAGGACCTGCACCTGGAATTCATTTGTCCAGTCAGTCAGCAGACCATTTTGAGTGTCTTCTTTGAGCTCAGAGCCCTGAATTGTGGACACCATTTCATGGTGCCTGGCATGCAAGGCTCAGGTGGAGGGGCTGGTGTATGCTCTTGCCTGCTCCCCTGGCCCTCCGCATTTGCCTGCCTTCCTCTCATCCTTGTGCTCATCATACTTTCCCTCAATAGACTCTCCTTTTCCCCACAGTGAGAAGTGTAGTGTGAATAAGCCTTTCTATTAAACCTAAGGTTAGCACCCTCTCCCACTTCACCAGGGGATCCCTGAATCCTTTCCTAACTAGCCCTTAGTCCCTAGCTGTCCCCTAGGCCTGAGGTCATTGCAATTATCCCTGTTTGTTCTCTGCCCACCTCCTGCTTCTCCCCACACCCTCATCTCTCAGCAATACACAATCTCAAGGGCCATGGGGCAGGGACAGAAGAGAAGGAGCGTATATGAAGCTAGCTGGATGGCTGCACAGTGGCAGATGTGGGAACCTGACCTAGAGGAATAGTCTAGAAGTACTGAGAATCTCAGCTGATTGGAAGAAAGATCCAAGCCATTTTTCTGTGTGTCTGATGACAGTGAGAAAGGGAATTTAAGGAAGGTTTGATGACTCTTTAAACCACAAAATACTGCTTCATAGAAATGGGAAGGTTTATTCCAAGAGAGAGAACTGGAGCCAGCAATGTACAAAGCCCCCGAACTACAGGTTGTGATTCAGTTTTTGGAAGTGCTGGTACACCACTAGAACTATCTAGCAATATAATGAATTATGCGGATTCCCTTGTAAGAGAGTGAGGTTCTATTATCTATTCAAGGAAAGGATAGATGGTCACCATATAAACATAATATGATGTCATATATTCCAGTGTTAACTGAGAGAATCCAGTCTGTCAGTAAAGTCTTTCCGTTTTTAGAATGCTGTTAAACATCGATTAACAAGATATGAGGAAAAACATCTCTGAACTATGTGGAAATTATTGCTGTTTGAGAGGAGTTGAGAAAAAAAAAATAACCTTTTCTGGTTAAAATTCATATCACTTTTTTGGACTCCTTAACGATTCTTGTTAATTCCCATGTGATAGTGTTGTGATTTTATATGCCAATAACTGTACGTTGTATTTGATTACAACAAGGAATTACATTTAATCATCATAGTTTGCTGATTATTCATGCAGCCTAAGTTGATCACTTAAAACAAAAAATCAGAGGGAACAATGACCAGAAAAACAGATGCTAGTAATTTTGGCCAGTAATCAGGACTAAACTTCTGTAAGTCTGAGTGCTTACGAATCAATCCATCCTGATTAGTTACACCCTTGTGAAACAGCCCTACATATTTCACTGAATCATTTCACTTGCATTTACTGAATTATTATTTTTTTCTCATAAGTTGATTATTCTGGGAAACTAGAGATTTTTTTCAAAGTTATGAGGAAGTGATGTTTAATTAGTATAGTCCGTGTTTTTTTCTATCTCTTCTAAAATCTGGTACCTGGAAAACTGATTTAAAGTTTTTTAAAGGAAATAAGAGAGCATAAGTCTAGGAATGTTTCTTAGGAATGGCGATCATAGGACTGGGAGAGTAATGATGGTTAAAATAGAATGGGTAAGACCTAGTGATGGGCTAAGCCAAGAACAAGAGAGTATGCTCAGAAGTGTACATGTGCCATTGACCTGGAGACCCTGTGCATTTTCCAGAAGAATTAAGACCTAGGAGGATGTGTCTGAAATGGGATGATATAAAACCAGGTTTGCCCCCAAGAAAACATCCGGAGCTCTAGGGCAAATGTAAAGAAATAATAGTCCTTGCATACCTAAAATATAAGTAGAGGAAGAAAATGACATTTTTTAAAATGACAAACTATAAAATAGCCCTTTGCTATTGTAAATAGGTGAACTCTAGTTGGAGGTTTTCATTCACAGCCCCAACATCCTAAGACTGCTTTTTTGTCTTCCGGTCTTTCACACAGGTGTTTAGTGAACAAGGCCATTTGTCCCCATGTAATTTGATCTTCTGTAATCTGACTCAGCTCAGTTTGGCAAGTGACAGCATTTTTTTCTTCCTGTTGGGGACTTATGTATTGTCTTTATTATTCACTAAGCAATCTCAGGGTGCCAAGAACTTGAAGTAAATTATCTGTTTCTTACAGCATCTCTGTGGAGTGCACATTACTGTTCCCATTCTGCAGATGAGGAAATTGAAGCTTAGGGACAAAAGTCATTCGTGGCTGGTAACAGAATTTGAACTGATGTTCTGTCTCTAAAATATGCAACCTTTTCACTACTCAAAGGTGCTAGACTCCACCCCATCCCTCCATTTTTAACTATTTTATTTTTTAATCTTCAATTTTCTCTGGCTGGAGAAATGAACCTATTCCTTTTCCTCTACCCTGCACAAATTTTCAAGTAAATAATCTTGTTGTTATCTGAAACAATCCAGTTAAGTTTAAAAATACCTGTCCTCTCCTAGCCCTGCAGACTTAAAACAGATCTCCTGTCTTTTAAGTAGCCATTTCATTTAGTTCCTACTGGCTCCTTCTCTTTATAATTCTTATTTCTCTACTTGCTTTAGACCATCAATATTTTCCACCTTCTGTGGGGTTATTGTTACCAAAATTAATTAGTACGTGGGGTCTCCTAAGTAAGTTGCCTTGTTGTTAAATTCCCTTTTCCAACCAGTCATAAAATAGGTACAGGCATGAAAAGATCCTGACATTCTTATCGCACATATTTGTGTCAGGTGTATTAGTTTGTATGTGATGTGACTGCAGGGTGAATGTATGACAATTGGAAAGGCCGATGACATGAATAAGAAATAGATTGTCCAACACAGATCAACTTTTCTTTCAGTTTTTCATTCTGATATTCTCCACAGATTTGTATTTCTTCAATGGAAAAGGTTTGGGACAACTGTGGCTGTCTAATTCATTCTTTTTCAGTTAGCGCGTATATTAATACAAAGTTTTTTCTTGAGCTGGATGAATTCCAACAGCAACAAAAGCATCCCGTTTTGGGTAAATTTAACTTGGGAACTAACTCTGTGCCTAAAGTAATAATAATAGAAAGTAGGGAAAGGAGGTGGGATTTCATGTAGTAAATTCCAATTTAAGAAAATAAATTGTTCATTTGACTTGGCTTGACTTTTGCTTCTCAATATAATTTGCTCCTTTTCCCAGATGAGGTTTTGGAGCAAATAAGAACTTTCCCAGTTACCGGAAGGGAGCAAGAAGTGACATGGTTGTACTTCCCACCTGTCTTTAAAGCTGCTGCTTAGTTTTTAAATTCCATGTGTGTTGCCCATCAAAAGTTGCAGTTAGCTTTCCTTGGGGGAGAAAACTTATGCAGAGTTACAGAGGTTTGTCTTTTTCTTCTGAGAGTTTGCTAGAGCTTGAAGACAAAGCGTTCCCAGACTTTCCAGATTACACACTAATTGTAACAACAAATTGGATAGGCTTGACCCATCTCCTCCTCTGGTCACAGGGGCCCGAAATGACTACTGTCATGTTTTGAACAATTAAAGGGAATATTTTTGGCAAAATGATTGTGAATATTGAGCTGAAGAGTCCATCTCCCGGAGAGCCCTCTATACCTGCCGCTGAGAGGTTGCGACGACCTGTAACTTCTGTCTGTGGAGGGCACTGGCGCCGGTGCAAGGAGGAGCAGTGCATCTCGGCACCAGGATAGGGTGAAAACAATCAACAAAAACCTTTTTTCCTTCAGCACCCAGGGAGCAGAAAAGCCTTTCCTAGCTGACCCTCTAGTCTGAAGCTGGAGTGCAGGTCAAGGATCCATAGGGTAAAGGGCAGTTTGTGTTGCATGGGACATGCAGTTCTCTGACTTGTGTGGCAAACTATGTACTTGGCATCTTAATAAATCTACTGTTACATGCTGTTCGTGTTGTCCTCATCACAAACTGAGTGTTCTTTTAATCGCGTAAGCTGGAGTGGCTCTTCCTTCCTCCCTCGGTGTTGATGGTGCAAACCACATCTGACTGGGCTGCTGCCACGCCAGGCTGTGTCAGTAGGCTGGTGGCTTCTCCCCTCAGGAAGTGATCAGGAATAAAAGCAGAATGCATTCGCAGATTCTTGGGTCTACTTTTCAGCCAAAATGACATGTAGGTTTGGTTGTCCTGTTTTCTGGCTGTTGCTGAATTTTCTGAAAATCAATTTGTTGAGTGAACATTTAGCAAATTTTAAAATGATGTGATTTGCCACAAACTTTTGACATAAATATTTTACAGCCATTCAGGACTCTGTCCAATGTTACCTGAACACCATCCTTGAACATTCTGCTTATTTATTAATTTTCTTATTGAGTTGGATTTGTTAACCTTTTTTTAAAATTGAAGTATAGTTGATATAAAATTTTATATTGGTCTCAAGTATACAACACAGTGGTTCAACACTTATCCATGTTTTTAAATACTAACCCCAACTAGTATAGTTACTATCTGTCAACATAGGAAGATGTTATAGAATCACTGACTGTCTTCTCCACGCTGTACTACCATCCCTGTGACCAACTTACATTATGATTGAGAACTTTTGTGCCCTTTTATCCCCCTAACAGTCCCCACCCACCCACCCCAAACTCTCCCCCATTTCACTTCTCAGTGTCTATGAGTCTGCTATTTTGTTCATTTTGTTTTGTTTTTATATTTCATAAAAAAGTGAAATTATATGGCATTTATCTTTCTCCACCTGGCTTATTTCACTGAGCATAATATCCTCTAGATCCATCCATGCTGTTGCAAGTGACAGGATTTCTTTCCTTTTTATGGCTGAATAATAATCCATTATCTCTATATACCACATCTTCTTCATCCATTCATTTATTGTTGGGCACTGGTTACTTCCATTTCTTGGCTATTGCAAATAATATGGAAATGAAGATAGGAGAGCATATATCTTTTCAAATCAGAGATTTTATTTTCTTTGAGTAAATTCCTAGAAATGGGATTATTGGGTCACATAGTATTTCTGTTTTTAGTGTTTTGAGGAACCTCCAAACTGTTTTCCATAATGGCTGCACCAATTGACATTTCCATCAGCAGTATACAAGGGTTCCCATTTCTTCACATCCTTGCCAACACTTGTTATTTCTTATGTTTTGGATAGTGGCCATTTTGACTGGTGTGAGGTGATTATCTCACTGTGGTTTTGATTTGCATTTCCCTGATGATTAACAATGTGGAGCATCTTTTCATGGGCCTGTTGGCTATCAGTATTTCTTCTTTGGAAAAATGTCTGTTCAGGTCTTCTGCCCATTTTTTAATTGGGTCATTTGTGTTTTGGGGAACACTCTATTTAAAATCACCATTCCCACTCTGCTGTCCCAGTAATCCCTGACCCCACCTTAGTTTTCTTCATTGCACTACCCTCATGTGACATTGTAATGGTGTGTGCCTGCCTCCTGGCTAGCATGATGTTCCCTTGAGCAGGGACTTGGTTCATTTCTGTAGCTTTTGCTTTTGATGAGTAGCCAGCACATAGTAGGGCTTCAATAAATCTTTACTGAATGCTTAAATAAAAAATTTATGTTTAATGACTTTGGAGGATTTAATTTGTTAAAACAAGATGTATTATTCACATAATTTAAGTTTTTGGTAAAATAAAATGCTTTTGGTAGTAGAAATTACACAAAATAAAAATTTACAAGTCCTTTTTCTTTTAAATGTAGCACAAAATCCATGCAGAATCTCACACCATACAAATGTCCCATATTTGTGATGAAATCATAGGGTGAACCAAATTACTTAGGTGATAAGAAATTCAAAAAGAAGTGGTCAAAATAGGGTGAGGTGAGTTACAGAGTTCTTTTTCTGAATCAAGTCTCTTATGAAATGACTGCAACTCCAATTTTCTTTACAAGCCAAAGGAGAAGAGACCTGAGCGAAAATAGGAAGTGCCGGCTGGAGACAGAGACTTGGGAGTCATTATCACCAGCTGTTAGTCCAGGTCCAGAGCAGGAGCCTCTTTCCAAGGAAGAGAGCCTTACCTCTGGGATCCTCCTCTGCAGGCAGCCAAAGGAGATGGGGCCACATCTGACCTGCCACGGTAACGTGGAGAGCAATATCCAGGGCATGGAAGAAAGAGTGCAGAAGGTCAGGGAAATGTGACCGGGCAATCTGTCCCTACCTCCAGCTCCTCTTGCTTTTTCAGGAGCCTAAGCAAGGAACCAACAGGACTGGAAAGCCAGGGGAGAGGAGAGCAGCAAATAGTGGGACTGAGAGGTAACCGGGACAGTGGTCTGAATGAACACAGGAGACATCCTCTGCTATTGGTTGTTTTTTATGCCATGTTGGGTTGTGCTGGGAAGGCTGGATTTATTTAAAGACTCATGAGGGATCATATAATACATCTAGAGAAAGCCAACGGGTCCTGAAGAAAAGGAAAAGTCAGTAAAGGAAACAGGAATAAAAATGAGAGGGTTGTTGTGCTGTCATAGAAGCTAAGATTCTGGAAATTTTTAATTAAAGAAGTCATCAATGAGATCAAGGGCAACAAGAAATGGAAAACAAGAAGAAGAGCCATTCTATATGGATCATTATAGTCAATAGTCTTATAGATAGATGTGAGAGTTTATGCATTTGTCCACAGATATTCAGCCATCACTGTGCATGTGTGAGACACCATCTTATATAGTGGGCAATACAGAGCATAGCAGGAAATAAGACAGGTGAGGTCTGTGACTTCATGGAACTTACCTTCTCCTGTGGGGGCAGGTGTGATGGTGCTGGAGAGGTAAACAATAAATAGTAAGCAAGGAAAAGAAGATATCATTTGAATAATGATAGTGTGTGTGTGTGTGAACTGTGAGTGACAGTAGAAGGGTGGGCATAAAGGGTGATACTTCAATTGCATTAGACAGTACTTTAGAGAGAAATGCCTCAAATGTGAGAAAAACTGGAAATAGAACATTTTAGGTAGAAAAATGGCAAATCCAAAGGTTGAAAAGCAGGAGCAAGATTGACATATTCAGCCAATGTGATTGGACCTCACAATGTGAAAACAGAGTAGAGGAAGGTAGTACAAGATGAAATGAGAGAAATATGTAAGGATGAGACCGTGTGAATCAAAACAAGATTCCGTAAAGATATGGGTAGAAGACGTGCTGTCTGTGAACATGATCCAACTGTCTAAGAAGCTTAATTTGGTAGAGAGAAATAGAATGTTAATTGGTTCAGATGCAGAATCTAATAATACATGTTTTCTTGTACATAGAGGAGAATGAGCATCCTTAATGACAAAAAGAGAAAGATCCACAAGGAAAGAGAGAGTTGGCTTCTTTACATTGACGATTAATAATACATTCTCCCCACAAAACACACAGCCAGCCACTCAGTGCTGGTGTTAATCTGAAATAGGCTCTGCCTGGGGTATGGAACATATTGCATCCCCTGAAATTTACAACGCAGTTTAGAGCTAGTTTGCAAAATCCAAGAATGACACTGCACTTACATTGGTATATTTGTTCTGATGTTTAAAACCTTTAAAAAATAGGCCTTGAGTCAAGGATTTTAAAACTGGATCTTAGAGACCATCTAGTATAACCTCTTTGTTTTATAGGTAATCAAACTGAGGCACAGAAAAATACTGTTTGACAAGTTTAGAAAGCTAAACGGTAACAGCAGAGACCTGATTCTGTCCCCTAATACCCGATTCAAATGTCTTCTCACTAGTTAAGTCTGTGCCTTCTACATTTGAAGACTTAAGCCCCAAAGATGGATAGATGGATGCATGCATGGAAGGATATGTTAATGGATGCCTAGGTGGTTCATTCATTCATTAAGTTATGCAAGAAAGATTGAACAACCACTGGCCAGACAGTGGGCTGATTGCTATGAAAGCAAATGAGAGAACCATTCACAGTGCCTGTCTCCACTTTCTCGTGCCCTTTCTTTCTTAAATCGGCTTCAGGCAGGTTTATAGTCTCACCATTCTATTCAGACTTCTATTGAGACTTCTTTTGTCAAACTCACCAACATCTTCTGCTGTCAAATCTAAGGGTTTTTTTTTTAAATCTCTTCTTATCTTTCATACAATTGGCTACTTCCTGCTTCATTATCACCATTTTGTCTTGACTTGTATGACATTATTTTCTGGATTCCTCCAACCTGCTAGAAACTCCTTTTCTATCTTTTTTTCTGACTCCTCCTCTTCGGTTTAACTTCTAAATATTGGAGTTGCCAGCATGGTTTCAGCTCAACTTCTCTCCATGCCTGCTCTCGGTGATCCCATGTCAGTGTTCCCCTAAGGCACAGCTGCTGCTGAACTCAAAACTTGTATCTCTAACTTACCTACTTGACATCTCCACTTGAATGTCTAATAGGCATCTCAAATTTAATATGTCCTAAAAAGCACTCTTGACTTTTTCCTCAACTCTGCCTTGCACCATTCTTCTTCTTTGTAAATTCATTCCACAACACTTAACAAGTGTCTTCTCTGTGCTGTGGGCTAATCTAGACACTGGAGACAGAGTGATGAATGAAGCAAAAATCCCTGCCATCAGGTAGTTTATATTCCAGTGGAAGGAGAAGGATCTTATGGAAGCCAAGCAAATGGCTTTTTCTATCCAAAAAGCCCTGGACCACCACCACGGCCACTGCAATCTCCTAACTGGTCTCTCTGCTCCTATCCTTCTGCTGTCCAATCTCTACATAATTATCAGAACAATTTGTATAAAATGCAAAAAAACAAAAATTTTTAGTTGGACACCTCCCCAACCAACTTCAAACTTCTAGCAGCTTACCATGCTCTTCTAATAAAATCCAAACTTATTCCCATGACCCCCAAAATTCAGCATCATCTAGTCCTACCCACCACTCAGATCTCTCATTTGCACTCTTGGCCACAACCGCACCAACCTTCCCTCCGTTTCTCTCATCCACTGAGTTGATACCAAACCCTTTGCACTTGCTGTTCCTTCCATCCACAATACTCTCAACTCTGACTCTAAAGAAGCTGGCTGTTTCTCATCACTCAAGAATGTCAGCTCAAATATCTTACCGCCTTCCAGATCTCCCTGTTTAAACCTGTCTCCTACATCATCATGCTCTTCCCCATCACATAATGTTATATTCTTCATGGCACTTAACACTATAAGAAATTTTCTTTTTGATTGATTGATTGATTGATTGATTACCTCTCTGTCTCCACGCACTAAAATGCAACTCCAGGAGACCAGTGGCACAGTCTAGTCTGCCTCTTGGCTACTGTATCACCAGTGCGTAGAAGAGTGCTTGACACACAGAAGTTGTTCATGAATTTTTGCCCTGTGAATCAATGAGTAAATGAAATCAATGAGTGAGGATATTGTCCCTACACACTTGCCAACTATGTAATCTTATAAACCCTATGAAGTTGAGATCTGCAGGGCAATTCTAGACGTGTCTCTTTAGGAAGGCTAGTCCAAAAAGGAATTCCCATCTTTGCTGGTATCTCTCAAACCAGGTAATGCACACTAGGCTTAGAGATGTTTCCTTTCTTCTCCTATTCCTTGACTCATGGATGGCTCTTACTGCCTAACTGCAGCAGAAAGTTTCCTCTTCCCCATCCTGTCCCATCCCCTTGCCTGGCCTTGTCTTCCCAATCCCTGCTATCTTTTTCCATTCTGGGCCTCCCAGGTCCTCCCATCACTCCATGACATGCGGCACATGCTGCGCTCCAGCTGCCTTTCTTTAGGGTTCACCAACATGGCATTTAATCTCTCACTCCTCAGAGAGAGCCGAGAGGTGGGGAAGCTAAGAAGATGGCACCCAAAGGCTGTGTTGGGGAATGGAGGATATGACACCTTATCTTTCAAATTTTTGTCCCTTCACAGTCCATTGAAGGAACTGAGCGATCAACGGTCACCTTGTGGTTGAGGTGCTAAGTGTTTGGCTTGCGTTTTCTCCAGGAGAGAGTAGAGGAGGGGGCCACATCTAATTCAGACTCCCTGAAGAACAGCTAACACTTAAGTTATTGATAGCTCACGTAGGGTAGCTTTCTATGCTTCCTGAGGAACTAACCAACGCCTACATGGCCTCAGGCACTATTCTGAGTCCTTTTCAGATAACTTGTTCAGACCTCACGTAACTCTGAGACCAGCACTCATATTATCCCGTCTGATGGATGAAGAAACTGAAATTAAGTAACCTGCTCAAGATCCCATAACCAGTCAGTGACTTAACTGGACTTTAAACCTGGGTAGCCCAACTTCAGCTCCTAGGTGCTTTCTGATTACGGTATAATACCACGCTGACAGAAGACAACTTCAGTCTTCACATAGTTTGGGATAAGCCTTGAAAGAAGAGTAGTTTGTCGAGTCAAGAAAGAGGGGGATTTATCTTGAATGTGGCTGAAAGTACCAGATGTAGTTTTTCTGAAACAAGATTGCCAAACTGCTGCAAAACAAGCACATCCGTTCAGGCTTCCCACATATCCACAGCTGAGTTCTTGGCAAGGGGCCTTGCTTGGCAGCTCAGTCTGATATTGTCTTATGTGGGCGTGTACCTGTGCCTACGTACTAGCATCAGGATGAATGAATGCACATCAGTCATGGCCTGCATTTTGAACACGTATAAGAAATGGGGAAACCGAAGAGTTTTGGAGGAGGTGGGCTAGGGGATGGAAGTAAAATTACAATCACAACCTCTTCCTGTGTTTGTTAAGACATGAAATGAACATTTGTGGAATCTGGATTGATGCAGAATAACTGAACAAATTGGTATTAAAAAGTGGATATTACAAATGGGACTAGTCAGAAAGCTCAAGCCAAGCAGGCAACATCTAGATTAGTCTTGGTCATAGTCACTTTCTCTTCCCATGTTTCTCCACCCACTACTACTACCTCCTTTACTGATAAATTATCAGGAGATGTCTTTAGAGGACTTCTTCCTGTATTAATATACTTTTCTATGAGATAGTAGAAAGTATTATTATTCAAGACTTAGAAACATGTTAAATCCTTACAAGACTCAAATGTGGTGCTTTGTAATGGTGAAGTAGAATTTAAGGCAATAAATCACTTTTTCCGACAATACCAGTATGGTAACTTCCCAGTTGGCCAAAAGATACTCGTTCCAACAATTCGTTTGTTTAAAGTTTTCAGTCTTAGAAAAGATTTTGGAATTTGTTTCAGACCTTCCAGAGGCTGTTAATATATGGTTAGGAAATATTTTAAAGCAATTAAAGTTATGTGACAGTGTTTTAAAGTTGTCTTCAAATTGTTGGACCACACATGATAGATTACAGCTACCAAAGTAACATCATGTGGATCATAGTTTGAGTCACTTTTAAATTGCACCTGTAACTGGTACAAAAGCCATAATTTCCTATAAAACTATTAATGATATATTCTGAAAGCTACATAGGGTAGATGAACAAATATATTGTTATTTGGAGTTTATGAGTTCTTTTTTCTTTTCACTTTAATCAATGTTCTTAAGTCAAAAATCACTGAAAGAAGTATTTTTAATTTATTTGGTGGAAGTTGCTTATTTTTGTCAATGTTTTCTAATGGCTTTTGTTTTCCAATGGAAATACAGAGCCACCTAGTGACCAAAATAAAATCTCTTAAAAAAAAAAAAACCCCCTCCCAGCAAAAGAAAACATCATTTGGCCCTGGTCTTCGATGCTCAAGGATGGAAATTATATCTAGTTCAGTTCTACAAAATGAGAGTTCCCACAAATTCAGTAGATAAATCTTTGGTTTTATTGGGGGCTAAATACTTCAAACAATGAGATGATATGTATGTTTAATTTTTGCAATGTTTTAGTACAAATACCACTTTATCAAGTAAGAAATGTGTGACCTACACAGCATAAGCTACTATTCCTGACAGACTGATATCCCCTTTCTTGATGATGTGCTTGACTCTGGAGCTGTTCATGTGTTTATCTCTGGAAAAAAGAGAAGGTGAGGGGCTTACAGAGGGTAGGAGTGATGGTGGAAAGGGTTAGGAAGGTTTGGGGCAGTGTTACATTGCCCAGCTGAGGGTTCTGACCCATACTCATTTTGGGGCATAAAGAGTCAGGCAATTCTAATCAATTTTGCTCAATTAAATTCAGTGAACTTCTGTCAAGTTTTGATATGTACAAATTTCTTGCTAGGTATGAATGTGGTAAAGCTAAGGTATGTTTATACTGTTTCCATGACACCTCCTGCTCAGAGGTGAGCAGGCGCTGTGGCTGAGAACTCCACCTGCACCTCATCAGCTCGGTGGCCTCTAGCTAAAAGGGGCTTGTTTCTTCCAATCTGGAAATGGCTTCTCCAGCCTTACCTGGCACTGGAGCAGAGCAGGCCTTACAGTTCTTGTTCCTATTTGCCACCTTCTGATCTGCTCCTTCCTGAACCTTCTGAGCCCTCCCAGGCTTCTCATAGGTGATCATGGCAAAGTGAAGTCAGAGTCTTGGCTGAGTTCTCAGCCATTTGCTGCCTGTTATTTTTTTTCTCCCTCTGGACAGATGGCAGAAACTCCTTAGGCCCTCAGCCTTCTCATTGGTAAAGTGGGAGTAATGCTACCTGCTTGTCTGGATGGTGAGGGTTGAAGGAGATAATGCAGATGAAAGCGCCTTTGTGGACTGTGAAGTCCTGTGGAGTCTCACATGCCTGCATGTTTTCCAGGTACCGTGACTCAATACAGCGATCATTTCTTCTGTTATGCCCACGTGGTTCTTCTGCAGCTCTGCAGCACTCATACAGCAGATACCCCAGCGCCTGCAGGGCTGCAGGTCCTGAGGTTTGTGCACACAGGTTCCTCTAAAGCAGCGATGGCAAGACAGAGTTCAGTTCTACTTAGTTTCATCAAGCTGGCATTTAAGTAAATTCTATATGGTTTGCCCCAAAAACCCTTAGTACAGTTTTATACATAAATAGTGTCAGAAGTATAGGTATTATAAACTTACAAAGAACTGCGTTTGAAAGTATATTTTCCTTTCGTTTGTGCTTATTTAGTTTTTGAGTGATTTTAAAACTATATTTTCTCTTAATCTCCTGATTGAAGATAGTAAATGATAACTGGAAGAAAAATATTTATAATTAAAAAGTTATTTTTTCCAAATATACTAAATTAGAGTAAAAAAGAAACAAATACATTTCCAAATGCCATATTATGTACTTTTTTAAATGGGCACTTCTGAAGTTATTAAAGCTTAAGGCTGTGCTGAGACTTTAGGGATTTATTACTACTATAAACTAATGCCATTTTTCTTGGGTTCCCTGAAAGTGTAGTCCATGGATGACTGGCACCAGGATGACTGGCCCCAGAATCTCCTGGAGTGCTTGTTAAAATGTGAATTCCTGCCTCAAATCTCTGGGGTAGAGGCCAGAATCCACATTTTGAATGCATTCCTTGGGTAATTCTTTGTGAACCCAAGAACTAATATTTATTTTCAGTGCTATAATCTCTTGATCATTCCTAAGAAACATAGGGTTTCATTAATAAGTTCTCCCTTGCCTAGATTCTTATCACAATGTTATTATCAATTGAGCCCTCACTTTAACAGCCATTTAGTGACATTTGCTATATTAACCATCTCCAGCAGAAAAACTCCAAATGGTTTCTGGGACTTTAGTTTCAAAAATTTCAGTCTTAATGCTAGTTTATGCCCATTACATATTTACAGAAGAGTGAAAAGTAGTTTTCAACAACTAACCACTCAGAATGTAGCTGAATAATCAATAAAAAAGCTTCTCTTTGAGTTTGCCACTTGAGAGTATTTATTCTGGCAGTGGTTAGTACATCTAAATATTAACTAATTAATCTAGCCTGTAATAGTCACTGCTGGTTTCATTGAATGAGGTGAGAGTGGGTGAAGTCTGTAGACCATTCACAGTCTCAAAATGCAAATCAAGTAGCATTTCTTTGTAGGTGGAACCAAATGATTATAAACGAATGGCAGTACATCTCTTGGGATTGGACATAAAGGTCCTATAATCAGAGAATTGTATCAACAAACAGCTGTTGGGAAAATACTATTATGCTGTAATAGCTGCATTAAAATCCATTAGCAATCTTGATGGCCTGTTTGAATTTGATGCATCATTTGCTCTGAATAGCATTTATTCCAAAAGTTTTGTGGTTGAATTTATGCAGATTGATAGGCAGTGGCAGTGACATTCTGGGAGATTAATACCGATTACACACTTTGCCTGCCCTGGGTAACCCAGCTCTGAGAAATGCTGCAAATACTACAGTTTAAGTATCACTAGGGGGAGAATATACAGCGTCAAGATACCCTCCAGCGCCTTCTCACACTTAATGTGAAACATTCATTTTGCCTCCATGACAAATGTTCACATGCTGTATAAACGGGTCCCCTTTCTCCCACTTTTTAACAATCTGGCTTTTCCTCATCCTAGTACCTTTTCCAGATTCTAAGGGATGCTCCAGGGAGGACACAGTGTCCCCAGGACACAAGCTTGGCCAAAAATATTAGATATCTAACGAGATTTAAAAAAACACATGTGTTGACAAAGAGAATGCAGCCGTGCAGAGGATGGAGGAAGCGTCCAAAGTTAGGATAGGACGTGTGCCCCCCCCCCACCCCCCACCCCGAGCTGCTGGGAAGAATGGGCAAGTAGCGCCATCTGGCCAGTGAGCAAAGCAAAAAAACTTCTAGAGGTTTTATTAGTCCAAACTGAAGAGCCGTTAAGGCTGGGTTTATGCCAAACTCCCAGTTCCTGTTTGATGGAGAATATTAGGGTATGTTTCATACAGGTTAGAAGAGACATTGGGGCAAATATCTTATATATGTTGTGTGAGTAAAATCAAAATGTCATTTTGTATCTCAGAAGAAGCAATGCCTTTTAACTCATGCATTTACAAGACCACTAGTTGGTTGGGAGACTTTCAGATTTTCACCAAAAAGGCTCTGTAAAGAGCTGTATTTTAATAAGATTCCAGGTGTTAGCATGCATGTTCAAGTGGAAGAGGCAAGATTTGAGAGGATAGGACAGTTAACCTGGCTGGGCTTATCTTCCCTTCAGTGAAAGTACAAAACAGAGACTTCAAGCCTTAGTTACGTCCCTTATCACCTTTTTCTTTAAGTAAACTCTCAAATAACTCTCGCTAAAATTATATTTATCAGTATTTTGATGAGGATAGGAAAACATTGATTTTAAATATTTACCTAAAATTCCACATGATCAATTTTTTAAAAGTACTTTTAGCTAGGTCGTATGCACACCTTAAGCCATTTTCCTCCCAAATTTTTGAGTCCAGGACTTGAAGTCTTAGAATTCAACTTTTTATTAGTTGAGAATTTTAGTTTTTTTAAATATATGCAATAAA